>NC_056620.1:601081-684537 GCF_018340385.1 Cyprinus carpio
AGGTAAAAAAGATTACCTACAGTTCCCTGGTGATAATGATTCTGACTTAATAGTTGACAAAATGCAGCTCCCAACAGAATCATAGATTTTCCTAGATGTGGGGGATGGCGAAGTTTCGCTTTCCATTTTGGGTAAAATATGAAAGAAACCAACCCCGTTTTAGCTTTCAGGGGTTTTATTTGGTCATTACTTTATATAGACTTTGATCATATTCCCCATGTGTTGTATATCACCTTGGGGGTTTTTTTCCCTAGATGTAAATCAGGGGAAGCTTTGGGCCCCCCTACTTTCCCTTTGAAGAATTGCATGTGTAATTTTTTAAAAGGGGTTGAGGCCATAAACACAAATAAGATTTTCCTTTTTGGGCCAAAAATTTTTTGTGGTAAAATTTTACATTTTGTTACGGGGTCTTGTGGGTTTTTTTTTTTTTTTTTTTTTTTTTTTTTTTTTTAGTTTGTTATAATGTGATTTTTGGCAATAAGTACAAAAACCCAAGGTATGATGATCTTTTTATGGATTTTGCCACTCGAAAATGTTGGGTTAACTGGTGTGTAGTTATTTAGCTATAACCGTCAATATGTTTAAAGTACGAGTTATCCGCGATAGAAACTTGTCAGTTTTTTCAGATGTCAATTATCATTGTTCAGCTAATTTTTATGGACAAAATCCACAAGATTAGGAATTTCGCATGAGGGTGAAAATTTTCATCTAGTCTATTGCTAAATTATTGCATTTATTAAATTATTTTACTGGTTATTATTTCTCTGCATTTCACTCAGTTATTCAAATATTTCCATAAATAATCTAAATTCATTAATTTGCAAATAATATTTAATTATTCATACAGTATTTTACATGAACAGCATTTTAAATAAATAATACTGATTTCCTTATATTTTTGCCATTTTGTACAAACTATTGTGTTAACTAGATGTGTAATTATTCCAAGAATTAGTTATAAACATGTCGATTTAAAGATGTGGTCACATTTATCATTGTTTGGCTTTTTTTTTTTTTTGGATGAAATCCAGTCATTTCAATAGGGATCTACTTGATTGGGAATGTTGTGAGAAGACTTCAGTTGGTCGCATGGATTCATCACACTGTGTAAAAAAAAGCGGTTTTGGGTTTTAAAGCAACCTGGTTTAGGTGAGGCATACTCACTAAACCACTGATTATCAATAATGGACTTTTTTTACCTGCAAAATGTTGCAGAAAAAATGCAGACCAAACAATTTATGCAAATGCACAGTAATGTGGTTATGAAAGTTATGATGAAAAATTATTAAAAAAAAAAAAACCTAGTTGCAAACCTCCTCCAAAGATTGAAGGAATTTTTAATAATTATATGACTCATAATAAGATGGTAAATCATATGTGATATTGTATGACTTGTACTGCATGAAAACTTAAAACTTTGATTTTATCTTTTTATATAAATGGTTATGTTTTGTTAGGTGCAGAAACTGTACTAGATGACTCAACTTGTCCAAATGCGTATGATTTTGCCATCTTGTACAAATTATTAGGCTGATCAGATGTTTAATTATTCTGTTAACTAGCAATAAACATGTTGATAGTTTAAAGATGAGGTCAGTTTTACCATTTTATCAGCAACATAATCCAGTCATTTCAGTATAAATCCACAATATGTGTTGGGGTGAAGAAAATCACAAAAAAAATGTATGCATTTTTGTCTGATCCAAAATATTTTTCATGACGGATGAAAGTTTTGGAGGTAATGCATAAACGTTATTGACACAACGTGAGGTATTTATTTTTTAATGGGCGAAAATTTGGGATGAAATAGAAGTATGTGCAAAGACCTTTAGTGTGACAGGAAATGACCATTTCCCTTAAATTATAATCACCTTATATAATAACTTTTACAAGAGCAAGTTTTCTATCCTTTTTTAACTGTATCCACTATCAATTTGGTTAGATTCATATATTTTACTCCATTAACTTGCATTTAAACAATAAAACCCTGGGAGGCTGTTGCTAATGAAAGGAAACAAATATAAAATCCTAAATCTATATGGTACAGTCTAATAAGTGGCATTTAATGCAAATTTCAAGACTTTTTAATGGCAGCTCAGAGATGCGTCTGAATGCCATTTACACTGCAGTTACAGTTGCATAAATAAATAGAATTAAAAATAGAATGCATTTACAACTATTTTACAAATGAAACTTTACCAACAGGTCTTAATGAGTGAGTCACTGATTCACTAATTCATCTGATTCATTTAAAATGGTTGATTTATTCAGGAATGAAGCAAGTGATTTGCTGATTTTCAGATGCTGCATACTAGTAAGTACAGATGTGTAACACTACCCTGGGTTCACACTAGCTACATCAATATGATTCCTCTGGAAAGAAAACAAAAACTTAACAGGCTCCCCCATAGCAAAATCCCTCTCATTTTTTATTTCTTTATTTTTTCCACACACTGTTTTTTGTCCTCTTTCTCTGCAGTATGAATAATTTATCCTCCTCATGAGACCCAACAGCAAGTCCAGTCAGTCCCACGGTGTCAGACACCCACCGTCAATTTTCTTGCAGTGCCTGAGTTTCAATTAAAACAACCAAGGCAGAGATTCAGCTGGTGGATGGACACAGAAACTGTCACTTTTGTAACCTCTGCACTGGATCAAGCGCGTCTGTGTAAGGAACGAACAGACGATATGCCTTCAATTGTAACTCCTCAGACCGTAGGACTGCCTCCTCTCTGGGAGAAGATAGGGGCCTGCACTCTTTTTTGTGACCTATTTTCCAACAATATCCCCAACAGCCAAAAAAAAAAAATGATGGATTGTCTGGAAGGCTCAGGGGCAAAGCGGGGTCGGCCGGCACTCAGTGTATTCCTCCGGCTGTTGGTAATATTAAGTAATGAACTGTCACAATCTATTATGACCTTCACAATCTTCCCACTGCGAGGTTGACCGATTACTGAATTGTTTGGGCTGTTGCACATGGCACATCATTATGCTTTAATCTAAGCATCATGCCGTGCAAAGTACAAAGGAATCGACCAACTGCAGACTCACCAGTCGATGATACGAATTTTAGGGACGCTAAAATTATGATTATGGTTACATCTAAATCTACACAGTTTGCTGGTACACCAACTTTAGATGTGTATCGGCACAAATTGTGTTGTTATTTTTGAAGTTAAAAAGTTTAAAGGTGACCCTCTCAGAATATTAGATCTATTGCGGCATTGTTGGTGTCAAGAATCCAAGTGCCGATCATTAAAACTCTCTGGATGTCTTCAACTAATCAGAGTCAGAATAATCATAATAACACTTCCTGCACACGTAGAACCCCAAGGGTGTGTTCTGGGATGTGAAATCAGGAGAGAAAGCTGCACCGATCAAGCAGTGTTGGAGAACGAGCTAAACAAATATGGGTCTGGATTCTGAGGTGAGAGACAACATGAGATGCACTTTTTCACTGGAGGCAGTGTTATTATGGATTATGGACTCATATTTCCCGTGCTGGATTTGGTGTTCATCTTTTGTCTTCTCCAGATGTTTAACTGATGGACTGGAGTGCTGTGGAGTTACTGGATCAATTGGTGATGTTTTATCTCCTGGTTGGACTCTCATTCTGACTGCACCCATTCACTGCAGAGCCATCCATCGATTAGACACTGATGCACAGTGGCTACATTTCTACAAACCTGATGAAGAAACAACCTCATTTACATCTCCAATGATCTGAGGGTGGAGCACATTTTCCAGCTAATTTTTATTTTTAGGGTGAACAATTCCTTTATTTTACCTGTGCCTTTCTATTAATTTTACAGTTGCATTGAATGGAGAATAATATATGATAAATCTTGGTTTGGACACTGAATCTCGTGAATCTGAACTGAGCGTCTGTCCAGCAGTGGGATTTGTACTGTATCCATACAAAGGAAACGCTCTCTTGACTGTTTGCGTAATGGGCTTCTGGTCCTCTCGAGGTCTGTGAATCGAATTGCTATTGATCCGTCCTCGGCTGTGCCTGGTGGAGCAAATTACGGTCAGACATGGATGTCAAAATTGCTCCTTATCAAATGTAAATCCAAAGTGAAGGCAAGTAAAAGACATTGAATTAAGTCAAACGTGATGATTGATTTAAATTTTCTTGTGCACCGATCATATATCAATTGTTCCTCCTGTATATAAATTTAAACTTTAACAGAACTATTCAGAACATAGAGACTGTATCAATCCCATGCAAAGATCAGACTTATTTAATGATCCGGTTTGCTATAGCCGGCACGATAGAGATATTCTTCATTGCAAGGTAAAATTACATTTTGTGTGGAGGTAGGTGAGGGTTTTAACGCAGGGATGCTGAAAGGTAGCGGGGCACTTCATTAGCAAATCTAACATTTGTTCCATTCCCCCTCTCTAGAATCATTACGCTAATGATTTTTCTTGCCACAATTTTCCGCCTCCTTTCCCATATGTGTCCTTTTCTTCTGTGCAGTCTAGCATTTTTGCTGTTCCCCAATTGATGTGGGTATTTTATAACTTCTTCAATTTTCCTGTGGTGAAATGTGGTTGAATTCATCTCTTTTCCAGGCTATGTAATGATGTTGCTGAATGGCCCAGCTTGCTTTTGAGGACCCCAATACAGGCTCGTCTCTTTTCCCGCCCCCCCTTCCTCCTTTGCTCACTTGTATTTGGCTCTGTTTTTCCATGAATAAAGGTGCACTTTTGGTGGTCCATTCTGTTTATTTAACATCAGTCACAACACCCAGTGATAGTTGTTGCTAAGAAATATTCTATCAGATATATATATGTGTGTTTGTGTGGTGTGTGGTTGGTGTGTGTGGGGTGTTGTGGTGTGTGTGGTGTGTGTGTGTGGGTGTGTGTGTGTGTGTGTGTTAGATAAAACTAGATAACTTATCCCAATTAGTACAGTAGCTTACTAGATTTTGGCCTCCATTGAAATGGGGATGGTTTTTTTTTTTTTTTTTTGTGTCCTGTCCTTTTTAAATTACCATTCATGTAAGATTAACAAAAAGCTGTTTCTGACATCATGTGCTTTCCTCTGCATTAGGGTCACTATACCATTATAAAAGTTCCTTAAGACAGAGGTGATTCCAGATAATTAATTAAACTGTTTATGCAGTAATAATGTGGGTGAAGGGCAAAGTTCTTAATAGTGCATATTTTATTTCTTGGTTTTTTACATAAAATATTCCATTGGCTGCATTCATGCTTAACTTTTTAATCCTGTTACCCAAATTATTATAAAAATAAATAAATAAACACATACATACATTAGAAAACAGTTAGCAAAAATTCACAACATTTCCTTATTGAATTTACCATAAAGTTACACCTCTTAATAAAATTACCAAATCCCAAACATTATGGTCCACAACCGGTCAACAGGGTGACTGCTTAATAAATTTTTGGGCATTTAGAAACGTGTGTACGTTTTAATTTTAAATATCATTAACCGTACATTAACTATATCTGCAAATAAAACTGCTCATAATTTGATTTTACATTCTGATGTTGAAACGATCAAAATGTTTTTCTGGAATGATTTATATGCCTTTCATTCATCACTCAATGTAATATATAATATAATATCTACATTCAGTATTGTGTTATAGAGGTTAATTGTTACAAATGTAAAGCGCTTTAAAAAAACCAATGTGACCAAGTTTAATTCCATGTTAAAATGCTTTATGCTTCAACTATATCTTATTTTTTTGTTACAGAACCATATAAACAAAACGTTCCTGCTTATTTCAAGACTTTGAATAAAATGACTGAAAATGTTCCTTACAAATCTAGAACCTTTGTACCATGTATCATAGTCTATTATATGACAAATAAAAAAAAAAACATTAGTAGAACATAGCTGTTAATATTAATGTGGATGCAGAAGCTATTTACTGATGTTATTACACAAAAATATGTTTTGTTTCCTGTCATAAATCAGTTTTAACATAGTTATTGTTTCATTGTTGTATAATTATTGATTTTCTTATTGCAAAGCCATATAGGATTGAGATACGTCTTGTTTTCCGGGTGGCACACTTGCCATCATCATTTGCATATCGATTCCGAGGAGTTTGAATGCGATGCATCTCTCTCTCTATCTGACGCAGTCCTGAGTTTCCTGCATCCCGAAACAAAGAAAAGCGCTTACGTTCCAGTGTCCTACTCATTGTCGGCTGTTTCCCCTTCCTATTTGACAAAGTACGAGTTTTTGCGAGCTCGTGTTCCAGTTGAGCATAGTTAATCAGCTCCGTGCTGAGAACTCGTGCTGGTTTCACATCCGTGTAAAAGTTTTTTTCACTTGTTCAGAGAAGTTTTATCCAGGTCCATTCTCCGTGAATATAATTGAGCGGCTGTGTCCGACAGTAGAGACAGTATTGTGGTATATTGTGCTGCACGCTGTGCTCTGAATGGAAAAACTGAAAATTAACTGGTCTAAAAATTGTGAAATTAATTTTGATCGGCTCTCAACAACAACTCCACGTATCTCGGGCACACATCCTGCTGAGTTGAAATGAATTGTTAGAGCATTACTGGCGAATCTGACTAAAATCTCAAGCAGGCGAGCGATGGGTGGCAAATTGTCGTTTCCCGCCCCCAACCCCCACCCGCCTCCCCATTAAAATCATGGATTTTTTTGTGTCCATGCATGGAGTATTTTGCCTTCCAGACAATAGTTACCCAGCAGTGGCTATTTAATATTTTTTTAATGTTATCTATTACAGCAGCGACCAAACCTTAGGAACAAATTATTCATGTTTAATAATAAGATCCCTGTTGATAATAATTTATATTACTATGCCCATCGAACAAATTGGGACACATCCCTCTGATTAGCTCCTGTGTATTTTCCGAAGACCAGACACTCGATTCAACAAGATCGTTTGCAAATTTTAGTGCTAAATGGAAATGGCATTTTTAAATGCCTATATCATTGAAACACATGAATTTAGCAAAGGGTATACGTGGTATTAACACTTATTTATTATTCACTTCATGTGATCGCAAAAGCGTAACAACATTAATTATAAGAATAAAGAATCAATAAGCAGCTTTAGTGATTTATTATTTCTTTTCCTCGAAATGCTTCCTTGGTTTAGGGTGTTTAATCCCATGTTTACACCCTAAAAAGATCAAACAAGTTGGGATTCCATATTTGCGTATTATGTATAGAAATATGCTGTTTAATTTTTTTTATTTTTTTTTAAATTTTATTTCTGGATTTATTGTTTTTTTCCTTTTTTTTGGTTTTCTTGTATTTTTGTCTTTATTTGTTTTTTTATTTCATTCTCTAAAAAGCAATGCAGAAATGTTTTTGCTGTTGTTGTTGTTAATGTTGCTTGTATTATCCAGTAAAGTCATGTAAAATCCCCATTTAGATATTTTGTAAACCAACAAAAACCGTTTTTTTTTTCCTTTTTTTATGCTTTTGAAAGACATCTCTTCTGCCTTGCCAAGGCACATTTGTAGTTGAATGAAAATACAGTAACAATTATTGAATATTATTCCATTTTTAAATATGTTTTTCTGTGTGATCCTGTTAAAGTGTATTTATTTCTGTGATGTGCAGCTGGTATTTCAGCATCATTACTTACTCCAGTCTTCAGTGTCACATGATCTTCAGCCAATCATTCTAATATTATGATTTTGCTGCTCAAGAAACATTTCTGATTATTAGCAGATATAGTTTTGTGGAAACCCATGATTCATTTTATTTTCCAGGAGTCACAGATGAAATAAAAAAGTTCAAAAGAACACGTATTTATTTAACCCTATACTAATAATATACTAATAATAATATATAATAATACGATAATAAACATAAATATATTCACTTGACTACCTTCAATTGCACCCTTAATGAATAATAATAAGAATAATATTTCTTAAACATATCAAAAAAAATCTTATCTGACAGTCAACTGGAGCTAAACACACACACCACCACACCACACACACCCACACACACACACACATACACAATATATATAATAATATATATATATATGTATACTATATTTATAAGCAATTTTATATATAACCTATTAATTCAATTCCCTGCATTCGTCCCTAGATACAAATGTAAAAATATTACATATTTCATAAACATACTTGCATGTCAGCTGTAAATGTTTTTGCAGAAAAGACTTTCTTTCAAAAAACATTTAAAGACATGTTATTTGTTGTTTTACTGAAATATCTAAATTGGATTTCGCATAGACTTCTATTGGATATACAACAGCCTCAACCCTAACCCACAAACTGCATGTTTTAGGGAAGCTGTTCATGTATGTCTATTCAAACCAATGACATGTACTGGGCTAAACCTAAAAACTTGATTTGATTAAAAACTCTGATTTCAACATTTTCACGTCAACGTTTGCTGCAATAATAAGTACATGTTAGGGCCAAAATTAGTGCACTAGCCCTCCAAAATCTCAGAGCTTTCCCGTCCATGTCCCTGTCTATGAGACCACAAAATCAATATTTCTGAAAACACCTGATGCAAAAAGACCTCCCGCTACAGAGACAGAAACTCACCTAACATTTCAATTCAACAAAATCTTTCTTTGTTGTCAAGGATAAATATTCTGCCGTTACTTGACTCAACATATCAATGTGGTGACGGATAGTGCAGAGCCTAGCACTTTAAAGGAAAAGACTTTTATTCTGACATGAAACACCCTGGAAGGGCGTCATAGATACTGTGTATGGGTCTTTTGCAGCTGGTATGATCCCTCATGGAGTGTGCTACATGTGGGCACACAGGACCGTCCCTCTGCGCTCAGATGTCAGGTGGATTAGGGCCAGTTTTCTCGCTGCTTCTGATAATTTAGCTCGTTCTTTTTCTGAATGGGTTTTATCATGCATTACTCCTGACTGTTCTCTGTGTTGATCTGAGAAGATGTAGATTGTGGATAATAAGTGGTCAGTTGACTGTACTGGTGTGATGGTTGGCGTTCGGTCATCTCACTCAGGTTGATAGTCACTACTGTGTTGATCTGCCTGATATAACTGACAAAAACTAGTGCAAGAGTGAATATTATAAAGCAAAAGTTAAAAAGATCGAAGGTTTGGTACATCTCTTAATTTTCTTCTGCTCCACCAAGCGTGTCATTTTATTTGAATCACTGAGAAAGTATCAATTAAAAATAGATGTTTTTCCATGTGAACATCTGTTTAAAAATGTCTTTGAAAAGCTGTGTGTGGTGAGCTGTTGTTTGTTGTTTTTTTTTTTTTTTTTGTGTGGTGAGAAACCACTGATGCATTTTTTTTTTCAGGATTCACAGATGCATAGAAAGTTCCAAAGTACCAGCATTTTATTTGGAATATAATCTTTTTGCACCATTTAAATGTCTGGGTACTGTCACTTTTTATCAGTGTAATGCATCCTTGATGCATAAAGTTTTTTAAATGTTTTGCATTTTAACAGAGCTAAAAGCATTTATTTTAATTGCATTTCGTATTCAGCCATAAAAAGAGCATACTATTTGTTCACAACAGTTTATAGTGTACTATTGAAAATATAAAATATTTAATATAATATATTATCATTTATATTATTATTATATTATTATATTATTTTATTATATTATTATTCTTATACATGCCTGATTAAATAAAAAATACAGCTTGTAGTGTTGATTGGTAATTTACAAATTATCATTATTCCTGTTAATGTAACAACAGTGATAAGAAGTTATTATTATATATTATTATTATTATATTATATATTATTATTATTTATTGTGCATGTTTCTCTGCACCAGAGTTTGGCAATAATCTAATAACTGGCTGCAATAAGATTTTTTTCCTCTTTTTATTTTTTATTCCTTTTAACACCCGATTTATTTATTTATTTAGTTATTTATATTATTATTATTATTATTATTATTATTATTATTGATAACTCCTTAAATGGACTTTATCTCGATGTTATTATAGAGCTCTTTGACTGCGTGGTTCTTTCGGTTCAACTCTGTGTTTCGGGGGGTCCTGCTGAGATGAATGGGGATGATAGAGAGAGTTCTCCGGTTTCTCAGACAGACTGCAGGACGGTTCAATCTGGGTCTTCCAGTAAAGATTGAACTATTATAGGTAGCTTTGATTGATTGATCTGGTGAAGCGGCAGGATCCGATATCAGACAGAAGAATGGTGTTTCTCTCATCTGTTCTTGTGTGTCCTTTAGCTGAGACCGGCGAGCTGAAAGATCACAAGCTTTGAACAAAACCACACATGCACAAACAACCCGCCAGCAATCTGTGGAAAAACCATTGATTGCTGAAAGTCTGCTATGACAGGATACAATAAGTTTAAGCAGTAATTTAAACCGTGATAAGATGCTTAAATCAGCACGAGTTAAATGTCTTTTTTATTCTGGTTCAAATAGCCTATACAGTAAATAATGGCTTCAGTCCCCTTGTGCCATCCCCAGCATGCACTTGGTCCATGAACAAGTAACATAATTAAGGTGACAGTGGGTTTGTTTTTACATGTGCTTGTTTTCAGCTGTTGTCTGTGATATCAGAATGAGTTTGTTCATCGATTAAAATTATTATTATTGCTCCCCTTGTTGGACCTAAGTGTTTTTGTTTGTAAGTTTTATGCTATGAATCTTCTTTGTCTCATGAGTGGTCGTGTTTTGCTTTTAGTAAAGCCATAGACTTATACACTATGTTTCCGCATAGAACCAATACTGACTATATAACCTCACCCATAAAAAAAGCTTAAACCTTAAAAAGTTTAACAAAGTAATTTAAATGAGTAATTTTGGTTTTTAAGTAGTACATTTAATTTACATTGTAGATGCATTTATAATTATATTTTACAATCTATAATAATTTAATTTATTATAAATAATCTATAAAATTGTTATTATGAAATTGATTTCAGTAAATTATCTAGACGCATTTTAAACTGCAACTTATATATATGAGTAGTTTGGATTTGAATTAAAAAGATTTTACTTTCTGTTAAATTTAACACTGAATTTCAAATATAACTTCATCATCATCATCATTAATTTGTTGATTAACCTCATAAAAAAAATCAGTTCATATCTAGACTGAATTGAAAATGTTATCTCACTCATGAATCATTCATTTATTCATTCGTTCGTTCACTCGTTGTGCAACCCCCTCCTTTTAGCTATAAAACCTCATCCTCTCATCTAGCTAAGTCTTCAGTAAAGCACATTGTCACACTAAGCTGGCTCTATAAGAGCTTCCCAGCCGGGTTATTCATATGCAACACCACAGACAGGGACATATCTGTCCACGCCATCTACATGAATTCTGATTCATTGTGCTGTCGGAGATGAAAACAGGTGCTGCAGGAATGAGCTCTGAATCCCTCAGTGTCACGGGTCTATCGGAGGACAGAGGTCAGATGTTCTATCAGTCATGCATTCCTCAGTCCAGCAACATCAGGACTATTCAGGGTCTAATTTACTCTCTCCGTGAAGAGCATCCGTCCAGCATCGACACATTCATGTTTGTGTCCTTTGCTTCCTCTCAGTGTGAACGGCTGCATTAACTGCTGACTCACGGCGCATGTGTAAATTATTTCTTTTAATCTAGTAAAGCTGCGGTGGCAACAGACTGGAATCACTAAAGCTCACTCATTATAAATCAAGCGGATGCTGTAGAAAGGGTCAGAGATGCCCTCAGCTCCTCATACTTCACCTTTCTTTCACCGCACTAAATCATTTTAAAATCCCCTTTTTAAATGTAAACATTTTTTGGTAAGAACGAATATAATTCAGGCCTATACATTCTCAAAAACAAGTGTTATTATCTAACAAAACTTTGATTCTCAAGTAAATGTATCTTCTGGTGAGGGTGTTAGATAATTGTATAATTACATGATTTAGATAATTGTAGCTAAAATACTGATACAAAAATGATGTATACATTTTTAGTTTTTATGGGTGTTCACATAAGCAACATAAACTTTACTTTATATGTATCAAAGAGTACTACATGGCAGGGTCTAGTATTCAGTGGTTTACAGCAAACCACTAGTAGACATATAAAAGTAAATATGGCTGTTTATTTATTTATTTTGTAAATATGGGAATAATTGCACTCCTATTTGTGTGGTTTAATATGTATGACTTGATTTTGGCAGACCAAATAATATATTAGTATATTATTATTATTGCATATTTGATTTTTTATTTATTTTTTGTAAATACACAATTCTCAAACCCCATTATGTTATTTTTCTACAGTTAGTATTGACTTTACAGAAGATAATAGTAGACTTTATCTAGTTATTATTTATTTATTCATTGATGATTGGTAAATGCAGAATTCCTCACACATCCATTTGTGTTATTTTTAGTTTAAGTTATTATTACTCAAAAAAAAAAAAAAAAAAAAAAAAAAAAGTGGAATTGGGAATAAGACTGAGAAACCTATGACTGTCCCAAAGTCTTTGGAATTTTGGAAGTCCAAACTTGGACTGGTATGTTGAAGAAAAACAATAATAAGAGAAACAAGAAACCTTTTATGACATTTCATATTAGAAGCTAATTGCCAAGAACATTAACAGCTGAGAGATGAGAGCACATTATGTCTCATACAGAATGCTAAGATGTTTAAGCAAATTCATGTCCCATTTGATATTGAAATATGCCAAGAACATTAACAGCTGAGAGATGAGAAATGCTCTGTCGTAAAGCGCTTTCTGACTATATGGCTGTTATAGAAACTCAAACAGCCTCTGCTTGGCTCACATCCACTGCTTCATCCCTCCGTCTGTGCCTTAATAAATGTTGAAATATAGTTCTTCTGTCCGATAGAAAACAAGCACATTGTACCTCCAGAATGACTTATGCCTGCCGGCTGTTCTTCAGAAAAAAAGACAAGGTGTTTTAAGTAAAAGTTGTGCTTGGGTCTGGAAATGATACAAAGAAAGAACGTAGTAAGGAAATCAAGTATAAAGAAAACAAAAAATTACTTTTTTCTTTAAATTTTTCCCCAAATGGGTCCACGTATATAGCATCTCATACGTAAAGCATTGCTATTATTGAAAATTAAACAAAAGATTTTGCACACCTCTATCAATATTCATATACATTATAAGCTTACACAGTTAATACATTCGGTGCAAAGTGCTTCTGACTCACACATTCTGGTTGAAAATGGAAAGATTATGATGTTTCCCGTTGCCATGACAACAGAGTGTTATGTAAAGGAAAGCATCCCAAAGTTTAATTCTGTGAGTCATAGAAATGTGCAGAATTGGGCAAAACACAGATGTACAGAAGATTTATTATCACTACTATAAACGGATATACTTGTAGTAAACACTGAATACCATAATCTTATAGAGGAAAGATTACTCGGAAGACACTCACCGTACAATTAACTGTAACACGCAGTGTAAAATGTTAGGATGATGCCCATTAAACATTTGTGCAGTTAAGTTGATTACTAATTTGTTATAAAAAAGAATCATCTAGTAGCAAAACTTTAAGCAAATCTCAGCCCGATTTAACCCCTAACGCTCATGGATGGGTGCAGTGAACTAGTTCAGATCCCACGTGGAATGCTCTGGTGGCACAGAGGGCACAGACAGCCAGTAATCTGGGCTTATTTGCTAAAAGGGACAGCAGTGTCTTTACAGAGCAGCCTGAAAGGCCAGCCCTTTCCAGAACAGATCTAAAGGTCGAATAAAACATCGCATAAATTTTGGACAGCATCCTAAGCAACTCCACAAGCAGCTCTCCCATCAACAGACACAAAGCCGAAAAGAGACCGACCGCAGAGTCTGGGAAGAAAAATACATTAACATCATTACTGCCTCATGATTGTGTTTTCTGCTGCTGCTTCGGCATGATCAAACGTTTAGAGTTTCTCACTTTCAAAACAGTCAGATGTAAAAACAGCTGCTGAACTTCAAGAATACTGATGCTCAGGATGGCAAATTATTGCATTATTATTATTATTATTATTATTATTATTATTTTAATGTTTTGTTTGTCTATTGTAAACTTATATTTAAAATAAATTAAAATTAAACAATTATTTTTGTTGTTGTTGTTGTTGTTAGCTTTTAGTTACAATAACCTGCAGTAACAGGGCTTGAATGGAGCTTCAGATGAATGCCGTTTGTAAAATTTGTGTTAAAATCAAGAATTAAGTATTTGATAAAAATAAAATAAAAATAAAATAAAATAAAATAAATAAAATAAAATAAAATAAAATAAAATAAAATAAAATAAAATAAAATAAAATCCTGTCATGCTATAGAACCTAGACGATGTAAATTCCTGTACATTTTTGGTTAAAATTAGTTGTTTTATTTAATTATTTGATTGTTTATTTATTTATTTCAGTTAATTTCACCATCTGTTGTTTTGCAGTCATTTTACACTATTTTTTTGACTATTTTACTATTAAAATTATTAAAATTACCTTTTTTTCTTTTACATTTTTACTTATATTTTATATAGAAATTAATGGTCCATAATTCAGATATGAATATTGTTTAGTAAAAATAAAATTATTATATATTTATAATCTACTGTCAGTTTTGACCTCAAACAACACAAGTGCAACCCCTAAAGGAACGTTTCCTGACAGCTAGTGGCAGTTCATCAGATTATTATTATTATTATTACACAGTAAAATATATTTTTAAAGTAATAAATAAAGCAAATATTTTTGTAGTTTTAGCAATACTGTTGCAGCTGATTCATGAACATGAGTTCAAAAGCTGTAGCAGGTTAACTAGAGTGAAACAAAATACAAAGTGTTTTGCCTTAACGCTTTAACTGTAACAGTGTTGTCAAATTGTTTTGTTAGTGAAAACTATCACTATTTTGTTGCTATTATGACATAAACCCACACACACACACTGTCTGCATAACCTTTACTGTATCTGAAATAACTCCTAAATCATAGTTCCTGCTTAAAAATATTCCCTCATTACGTACACATAGAGAAAAAATAGTTTCCCATGGTTATTTTCACAATACGTAATCCCTCGTGTTTCCCAGTGCAGTGTGCATTAACCGCTTAGTGAACTCTAGAGGCTTTGTCCCCAGCGTTTCCTCCGCTTGTACATCCGTGCAATTACAGCAGATTTCAGCCCAAATCAAGCACCAGCCGACTGTGAGAGGGGTTAAATATGCTTATCTTGTGTTTTCCCGCTACTTCACACCGCTGGCGTTTAACGCTCGCCACGTCTCTTTCATTTCAATTTTACCCCGCCAGAGTGGCTTTGGCGCCGCAGAGCCAGAGAAAACGCCACCAGCATCGTGTGATAATTGCAACAGTGTGATCCATTAGTTTTAACGGTGCCCGCAGCGGTCGCTGGTGGCTGGGAATCAATGGTACGTATCACAGAACAAATGACTGTTCTTAAAAGGTTTGAATGGGATTGCATGTAAGAGTGTTGCACATACTAACAAGTGTTTTTGGGCTAGTGTTGGTTTTGGTGTGTTAGTCTGGTAATATTACACTTCTGCTCTTGTTTCATACACTGTCAGAAAAGTTCATTACGCTGTGAGACTTTCAGATTCTGACTGGTGGAAGAATGATTTCTTCTATTTTTTTTTTTTTTTTTAACTTTATTTATTATTCTTGGATCTATGCCAGTTCTTTTTCACGACTTTTTAAAGAACATTATTGCTTTTATTGATTTAAAGGTTTCATTAAATTGATCGAAAGTAAAGACAAGTATAATAGAATGATTAGAATGATTTCTGAAGATCATGTGACACTGAAGACTGGAGTAATGATGCTGAAAATTCATTTTTGATCACATAAATAAATTACAGTTTAACATATATTCACATAGAAAACAGCTGTTTTACCATTGTAATAATATTTCAACCATTTTTTTTTACTAACTGTGTTTTGGATCAAATAAATGCAGCCTTTGTGAACAGATAGAGACCAAATCACCGTTCCAACCCCAAAACATGTGAACAGTAGTCTAGTGTTACAGTTCCACAGTTCTATTTTAATGGCTTTTACAAAGTTCCATTGAAACTTTTAATGACCAATGACACAGTTTTGCTAATATGCCTTTCCATTTGATGTCATCTATCTCAGTCCTGAACAAAAAAAAAAAAAACAAAAAACCCTTGGTGTAATCGCGTTGCACATTGGGGGGGTGGCCAGCTTGCTAGATCAAGGGTCATTTCTAACCAGACCGAAGGTCCAGATGACAGAATGATTTATGACAACAAAATCAGCCCTTTTCATCTACCAGCCACATTCAAATAAAAAAACAAATTTCATATATTGTTTAGTTCAGTCGTATCATTATCAATACCTGCTGCTTGTTATTTGCCAAAAACAGGAAGCAACCCACAATGTGGACAAATAGTCTGGAGTCATTTTGTGAGCCGCCACATGGGAGCCTGGTCAGAAACATCAGATGCCTGCGAAATTAACACAACCATTTAATGGAAAATACTCTTTTCTAGAATACAAACGGGGTCGTTTTATTTTTGCTGATCTTGCACAGGTCAACAGTGCCGTAGCAGCATTATATACTCCCCATTGTTCAGTACTCAGAGTTGAAAAATTGATCCTTGTAAGCTTCTTTCCTTTTTTTTTTACTTCCTTTCTGGTCTTACTGTGAACTCTTCATCTGTTCATGCTAGTCTAAGGGGGGAAAGTTAGTCTTGTAATGTTATGTTGATCACTCTCATTTCTGTTGACGTCTAAACAACCTCTCCATTTCTGATCCACTAAAAACAAACACAAAATCAGCTGTGAACTGATGATGTTGACTTTGGTGGGTTGGGGGGTAGTTATTGGAAAAAATTTTATGTGACACGTTACAATAAAGAACAGAGATCAGATTTGTATTACCACTTGACTGTTACGATTTCCTCAGCAGTTGAGCAAATGATATAAAAATGTTCAAACTCGGTTCAAGTTCAAAATTAAAACAATCATAATAAAATAGGGGATTTAGTGAGGTAATTGGCCATTTGTAAAATCTTGAGGTGAAATTGCATCAGCAAGCTGATATTTGACTTCTAAACTCTTCTACATCGTTCGAAGTCAGAGCTGCGCTGTCTTCCACTGACTGCACCAGTAGAAAAATCACATGTAATGCTCAGATGCACTTATGAAATGCCAAATGAAATGTAAAATCTCATCCTCACCTGATCCATTACTCATCCACGTCCCCTCATTCTGATTGTGATTTTGTGCAAAATGATTTTGTGCAAATGGACTAAAAAAAAACAGCATTGTGGGTCAAGGCGAGCCTCCTTGGATTAACAAAATGCACATAATGACTGGTCCAGGCTTATGGAGACCAACTAACACTGACATTTTTTGAAAAGAGTGAAAATGAGTGCAACATGATTCTTGATCCCAGTGAATCTTTGATGGGTTAAGATGGCACGGTGTTCAGATTCGCCATAAATGCCATGCTAAATATATCTGATCTTTCCTACAAGCAGAAAAAAATAAGTGATTCTAAGAAGCGAGTATCAGGTTCAGATCTGTTATAGAAATCATAATGCTGCATGTGATGTGTTATAAGGTGTTATGCGTGTAATGTAAGACATGACACAAAGCCATGATCACAGTAATTAATCATTATTTAAAAAAATCAGTTTTGCATGATGCGTTTTTTTTTTAATTATTTGTTACATGCACTATAATTATAATCAGTTAATTAGTCTCTGTTCATTCTTTTTTACATTACATACATTCAAGTGTATTTTTTTTATTTATTTATGTTCTATTTAAAAAAGAACACACACAAGACTGATATATTGTAATGTTTTTTTAAAATGTGAGAAAAAAACGTTTCTATCTGAAATCAGAATTGCATTTTGAGTGAAAAGCAGCTTTTGCTTTGGGTACTATTTAAAAAGCACTAAAAGCATGCTATATAATAAATATACAAATATATATGGAATATTATTATATAGCCACACATTGTAGATGCTTTGTGCCGTGTATAAACAAGTGCTGCTCTTTTGAACTTTATTCATCTGTGAATCCTGAAAAATAAAATATATGACAGTTTCCACAGAAATATTGTACAGCACAACTGTTTTCAACATTGATAATAATCAGAAATGATTCTTTGAGCAGCAAATCATCATATTAGAATGATTTCTGAAGATCATGTGACACTGAAGACTGGAGTAATGATGCTGAAAATACAGCTGCGCATCACAGAGATAAATTACACTTTAACAGACATTCACACATTCAAATTGTGAATGGTAGTTTAATATTACCAAATATATTGCAGTACACTCTTTACTGTAAAAATAAAGTTTCCATAAAGGTTGATGCCATAGAAGAGCCAGTTTTGGTTTCCCAAAGAACCTTTCAGTGTGAAAACCTTTTTCCACTATAAAAAGCCTTTTGTGGAATGAAAAGTTTCCATGGATGTTAAAGGTTCTTTGTGGAACCATTGATCCAGATAAACAACCTTTATTTTTTAAGAGTGTACATTAATTATATGTGTATTAAATACTAATAATTGCTGAATTGTTAATTTCACCAATTCTGGTAAATAGAACAACTGCATAGAGTTAGAAAGAAGCAAATGCATTTCACAGGCATCAAGGCAAATTAACACTGACCAACATGTTCAATAACGGATCCAGCACAGGAGGTGGTGTGTGTGTGTGTGTTTGTGTACATGAGGAACTTAGGCCTGAGGACCAGAGCAAACACAATGATGAAATGGCCACCAGCGATGTGTGTTTTACTAGCAGATGCAGAGTTGGTGATGTGATGGAAACTCTCTAGTCACGCAGGACCCAGTCATTATTCCTCAACCTTTTTACATTAAGAGACAAAAACACACATAGATATTTTAATGAAAACATTTGCATTGATAGCAGTTACCCAGGACTAGTCTATTATCAACTACTTATCACCACACATTGGATTTTCAGTGTTTGCTATGTTGGTGTAATCCGTTAAAACGATTAGGAAGAATTGTTACAAGTTGGCCTCCGTGCCTCTCCAAAGCCTCACAGGGAAACATATTAGCATATTTCAGAGGCAGAAGGTAGACACCTGCTGATGGTTGGAAAGAGAAACAGAGTCTCTTTTTTATTGTATTTTTTATTGCACTGCAGTTCTGATCTTCTGTATCTTGTCAGAACCAGTTCACAAACGTACAGATGAACCAGTTGGCTCAAACGGCACACCCACAGACCGCCCACCATCCGCTCACCCACCAAATGATGCATACGGCACAGAAAACCGAAAAGCACTTCACAAGTTCCAGCCGATACTTTTCTTGAGCAGCCCAAGAAACAAAAACACAGAAACAACAATTGTCTTTGCAAGATTAGATATGAGTATTTGTAACAAAATACTTGAAGGGGTCATCGGATGCCCATTTTCCACAAGTTGATATGATTCTTTAGGGTCTTAATGAAAAAGTCTGTAACATAGTTTGGTTAAAAATTTTCAATAGTACTGTAAAACAACACCCTTTTTTACTCTGTCACAAACAGCTATATTCAGAGCAAGCCGTTTTGTTAGCATTTTCCTTTAAATGTTAATGAGCTCTGCTGACCCCCCCCCTCTCTTCCGAGCCACTCTCAGACTTTAGTTACTTTAGTTTACTTTAGCCCGCATTCATCGTGAAACGTACTAATTAGCACATTATTAGGAAAGGCAATATGCAAAGATTCATTAAAAAAAAAACTTATGCTCACTTCTTCTGTATGTGAAGCTGAATCACGAATGATTTTTTGTGTGAACATAGACCACATTTAGGCAGATTGGGGGTGCATTCCCTTCAGAAACAAACATAATCCACTGCGTCTTCAGCAGCTCAGATGTCGAGAGTAAATGACGACTGCTATGTTCATTATTATATCCAACAACAAAACACCTCAATCTCTTAGGGAGACATTCTTGTCTACATCTGCTCCAGCGGTGAAACAATGGTGGACTGATGACAGCTCATTCAGGGATGGACTAAGGTAAGACGCCAGTACAGTCTGCGCTGAAACACTGCTGTCAATAAAACTATCGTTGGAGGGGCCTGTCTGTGTGACGTCACACAGACAGACATCTGAGATTGGCTCGATTTGAGAAAGGGGTAAAGATTTTGGAAGATATATATATATATATATATAAAAGTTTCAGTTTAAACAACATCCTATGACCCCTTTAAAGTAGTATCATGACTTTAAAAAAGTCATGAAAATGGACACTCAAAATGTTCTTGATATTTACAGGCAGTGCTGTGGGTAAAGCAATGCAAAAGTAACACAAGTTACTGTATGTAAACAGATTATTTTTTCAAGTAACTAGTTATAGTAATGCATTACTTTTTATTTTACAAGAAAATATCTGAGTTACTCAAATAACAAGTAACACAAGTTACTTTGTTTTCCCATTGACTGACATCTCTCCTGTCAGAAATCGGTATATATATGTGTATCCATACATTAATTAATTAAAGCATACAATGCCTCTTCACTTCCTCCTGATTTCTGACAGGAGATTATATTTATAAAATATCCTGGGATTATATTTAGAATATATTTATAAAAAGCACCATCACCTGCAATGTTTTTTATCCTATATGTTGTCTGTGTGGATTGTTTTGTGTTGATGAAACATTAAGAGAACTAAGAATTCTGGTATTGAACAAGCTGATTTACTATTCTGAGGAGATATTGATATGAAACGTAGGTCCAGGGAATTAGCATTTTCTTTTTTTATATATTTTTTTTTTTCTTTTTTTCCCATATGATAGATTTTAGATACAGTACATTGTTTCCCATTGTTTAATCAGGAAACAGATAGTTTTGTTGTTGTTGTTGTTGTTTTTGTTTCAACCAATAACATGTAAGCCTTCCCTTTTTGTTGAGTGTTGCACCTTATCTTCAAGTAAGATATGTTGACCCCCAGATTTTTTGTAACATACAACAGTTCACTAAAGTTGCATATATTTTTGATTTGTGTGCACATTGACGATGGAGTTGGTGATCCAAAAGCAAGGCTTTATTTCATAGAGTATAGTCACAACAGGCAGGGTCAAACACCAGCAAAAAATTACATCCGAGGGACAGGCAAAGAATAATCCATAAGACAGGCGACAGTCGGGGCAGGCAGCAATAAATCAAAAACAAGGTAACAGTCCAAGGTAGTGATGCTACATATGACACTGAAGCTTCAAAGCACATATCGAGTAAGCAGCGCAATTTCTTACAATGCTCTGTGCCGGAGTATGTTTTTTTTTACAAAGAATCAAGTGATCAACGAAAAACAAAGCCTCACTTTCTGTCCAATCACGTGCACGTGTTGGAATGTTCGAACCCCCAGATCTTACTTTACAAGTAAGTTTTCATTCAGACTTATTCATTTACATGTTAAATACCCAGTCATTAAAGTAATATGAAGAATAAACATTATTGCAGAAAAAAATAATAATAATACTAATTGGCATATGCAATTCATATTTGTGTTCATTATTCTTCTATTACATTATATTGATATTCATATTGGCATTTAAAGCCACAGTTTAATGGGTAAATTATTGTATCAGAGAGAGTAAATCAACACACACACACTGTTAGGCTTTTATTTGTGGATGTAACATGAGTCGATCTATGGAATTTGTGGTCACAGCCTTTTCCCACCTATATTCTTTAACAGGCTTTTGGATTACACGGCTCTATTTACCACCAGATGGTGCTGCTTTTGACACTCACTAAGCTTTGAATATTTTCCCGAAACAGTCAGAGGAAAGCCAGTGCTTCATGAGGCTTTACTAGTCCAAAAATCAAAACACGAGAAAGGCAAAATCTAGGAAACTAGGAAACATGGAAGGGCAAAACATTCAATAACCAGTGAAGACAGGGAGTGCGTGTGCTACTTTTAAAGTCCTTCTAATGTGAGACAGCTGTGAACTGATGATGAGATTTAATTGAGAGACAGGTGATGCAACTGATGAGTCTGTGTAAAGGATTATGGGAAATTGAGTCCTGAGTGAATGGCAAGGTATAGAATGGAGTGCCCTCTAGAGGAGCCCATGGGCACTCCAGCTGGAGATTGTGACACACATACAAACAAAAAGAAATGGATTGCTTTATATATCTATCAGCTGGTCTCTTATGTACACATGAGGTTTTTGGCTAGAATCAGATACAATATGGATCAGATGTAATCCTGAATGTCAAAGAACAAGCTATGTGAGGTTAACTTGGTTTTAAAAATATGTTTACTGTAATATTTAAGTAGTATTACCAAGACCTAACACACACACACACACACACACACACATTATTTTTTTTGTGGTTTATGACTCTCCATGGACATAATGTAGTCTGTACTGTACAAACTATACAGTGACAAGAAAAAGTATGTGAACCCTTAAGAATTAGTTGGTTTTCTGCATTAATTTTCCATAAAATGTCATCTGATCTTCATCAAAGTCACACAACGTGCTTGAACAAAACAAACAATTATAATGTCTTTGTTGAACACATCTCAGTAAACACTGGCAGTGCTGTGGATCCATCATTTCTTCTTTGTCTTCTCCATCTTTATGGCTGAGAAAATAAAGCAGATATTTCACAAATAATCTGCAAAACTCTAATCTGCAATATTTCTTGATATTTTTAGTCATAATGTCCTTTGTGGCCCATTCCTACCTGTTCTTTTCACCCCGCTTTCATCTCTTCATTGTTCTCTCCATCTTCACTGCTGAGTAAATGGATCATTATCATAGTATTACACACACTATAATCTTAATGTTCAGTATGAAACTAAATGTGCATCTACTATGAAATATAAGAGTGGTTAAAAGCTACCAAAAAATATTTTTTTAAAGTGCTTAATACAGTAAAAATGTCTCAGGTTACGTATGTAACCATGGTTCCCTAAGAAGGGAACAACACACTGCGCCCTACAGAGGTTGCCATGGGGGAACGCCTTCAGCGTGACCGGTGTCTGAAGCATACATCTAAACACAACAATAACATTGGCCGGCGACAGCCTATGACGTCATCACCTAGTGTGACCACAGTATGAAAGGGCGCTGGGAGAACACGTCATCCGCTTCTTCATGTGAATCTTACGTCCGAAACATGGCAAGGGAACTAGAGGACACAGTGTCTTGTTCCCTTCTCAGGGAACCATGGTTACATACGTAATCTGAGACGTTCCCTTTTGAAGGAACTACGAACTGCGTCCTCTAGAGGTCGCTATGGGGAACAGTATACCCACGCCGCTATGCTGAGAGGAGTGCATGCCAGAAACCATGGCGAGCACTATATACCAACTCTACCATAGTCATGGGAGTTGCCCCAAGGTCGACTTGACGGCTGTCAGTGGCATTATCCGCATACCCTTAAAGAACTTACCTGTTAAGGGCTGGGCTAGGAAGCCCAAGCCTAGGGCAGAGTTCGATGCTTGGAAACAGAAGAAAGAGATTCCTTTAAGGGGATATGGCCAAGTGTCTAAAAAATCAAACCAGACCCTGGCCTGCCACCCACGGGGGCTACCGCCGGTTCTGAATAATCCTGCTCAAAGAACTGACTCAAAAGATCTTTGGTAGTAACACCCTGCTCAGAAATGTATCAACGGAGAGACATAAGTTGAGAGAAACCAAGGTGAGATCCGGGGCATAAACCAACTCAAAGAAACGGAATGAGGCTGACAGCTACAGGTCTACACGAAGGACCCGAGACCCGTGGTCCCAGTCTATTACTTCAGGTCCCGGGTTTGTTTAACATTGTGTGTAATACCCGAGTCGATCAGATTCAGAGAACACCTGGCCATTATCAGAGTCAGATAGTGTTGTGCGTGTGTCGTTTTGTAACTTTCAACTTGTAAAATTAGGATGAGAAAAGTGTGAGTCTGTAATTTGAAATAAGGTGGGAAAAAAAAAACACACGATGCAATGACTTTACCTTTGACAACTGGCCTTTTTATTTAGAAGGCGGGACTTATTCTGTCATATTCCGCTTTGCAGTTTCTCCAATTTTTATAATAATATTATGAATGAACTGTCTTGTTGTTATATCTAAAATGTTTGCTCAGACTCAGCACAGAGCACAGAGATGATAGCAAATAAGTAAAACTGCATCGGCAACCATGGCACTGGATGAGCAATCGTTATTATAATTAAAGTGGGCAGTCAGTCTAAATTATTATGCAAGTTGACTCGATATACAAAAAAATGCAAAACTGCAAAATGGCATTTGACATCCGTCACTGTGACAGCAAGTGGACCTTTGAAGCTGGAATAATGAGTGGATTAAGCATTTCAATTGGCAAGAAAGGAATAACATGGATGGAACTTTCTTGCCATACAGGATTTCAGAAAGTGTGCAGAATGCTTAATGTGTACACTTACCGCAATATGGATTTTAGAAAGTGCACAGAAGTTCATTGTGTGCACTTACCATAGCATGGATTTAGAAAACACTGGTTGCTTAAGGGGTAACCGAAGATGTATCAAACCAGCCTAGGAACCCTACGTAACTGTGGCACGATCACAGAACAGAACTCCAAAGCATCTGCACATGCAAGAAGCTCTTCATGGTAAGGGGAACCCAGCTACCTCACTTAACAAGCAACCCACCAGGGAGGCAGGAGATAGCCCAGTCGCCTGGCAAGACTTCTATCTGGACCTCAATTGACCAAGATGGCGGCGCGTACACATCGCGAGGCTCGGCGTCAAAAATTTTGCAGTATTTTTCCTGCTCATCTCGGGTCTGTTCGTACTGAACAGCTTTGCTTTAACATCATACACCCGACAGGAGCTTTTGGATATTGGTGAGGACTTTTCCAACAGTTTTTATCACTGACTCATCCCTGAGATCTCCAGAACAGCCGAGGCTACGCACTCTAATCGGGCAGGCGGAAGTGATCGCAGGCGACGTCAAGATGGTAAACAAAGGCGGGGGAAGCATGGAGGTCTAAGAGGTAAGCTAAAGCTAACACTCCGGCTCCGGCTCTCTTTACCCAGCATTTTCCTCGCTAATGTGGTGGGTCACTGGTGAACAAAATGGATGAGTTATGACTTCGCATCACCCACAGTAAGAGACTTTTGGATTGAAATGTCATGGTTATCACAGAAACATGGCTACACAGCGACGTACCCAATACTGCTATTGAGCTAGCCGGACGCTATCTTTTTACGGACCTTTTTATCTGCCGTGGGAGTTTTACTTCCACCATTATAACTGCAATTAAGATGCCAAATCCAACCTTGAAATAAAATAACTCAACCATTACATAAGTAAGGGGTGATTTTAATCACTGCAAATTAACCTGTTAGCCAGCACCCCCATTATGAGATTCACAGCTGAAAGTGCCCTACCTAACTTAAAATTGTAACAGTTCCTTACTTCAGTGTGTTACACACATAATTTTGGTGTCTTTGGAAAGAAGACCCTTTGGGCTGTACTTTTGTCCAACCAGAGTTGATAATTTTAAAAAATATTAAAAGTTATAGAAACTGAAGTGCCTTGAAATTTTTTTTACAACACTGATTTTTTATTTATTTATTTTAATTGATATAAAAATACATGAAATAAATCCTGGAGCAAAGAAAAGTAGAAAGTAGAAAAGTAATGGGTTGAAAGTCAACTGTCTCATGATTTTCTATTTCAAATCTGAAGGAGATACCATGAAAAAATTAGATTACTGCAAACCATTTTTCTAAGACTATGTCTATAAGTTAATAGAAAAATACAATAAGAATAATTTGAGTAAGAAAAAATAAAAAAAGATTTAACTTTTGTATGCCAATTACAGAACATCCTGAGATTGCTAGATATGGCAAGCATTTACAGTGAATTACAATGAAAATACGTGCTGATGTGCTGATGTACAGTTATAGAGATGGTAATCATATAAATGTGCCATAAAGTCAATAAATCGCACTCTATTCATATAAATGGCGTTCACATTGATAGCCGTGATTACACAGTAATAGCGAGCTGATTTGCGCTCAAACAGATGGTAATCATGCAGATACAAGCACATTCAACATAAAACACACTCACACATATATAAAAAATGTTGAAAAATAAAATTCTAATAAAGAAAAAGGCGATGGCTAAGTTTCGCCTCCATCAGATGACAGAAGAGCCAGCACAAGCAACACAAAAAAACACCACAAAAATCCAAAAAAAAAATAAACAATCTTCTGCCTATATTTTACTTTTTGTTTTGGTGGCTCGTCTCATTCTGTTTGTGACACTGTACGCAACAAAACCATGCTGTTTTTTTACTACCAAGACGCAGTTTCTGAGCGTGAGTTATTCCATAATGGACACAAACAATTCTGTCCCTGAAGAACTGATACATAAACAAAGAATTATCATCCATATTACAACGTTATTGCTTAGTTGGACTAAACGTGCTCCATGAGATGTCGTTCAGTGGACCCTTACCTTTCTAACTAAACTGGGATTTACAGCTGTGGATGTGTTTATGACTCGTTATTACGACAAATCTGGTATGTACTGCGTTTTCATTCTTCATGTTTTGATGTGTACTGCTTATACAAATTTACCAAATACATTCTTTATAAGCTTTCCATTGAAAAACAGTGATCTGTCGTCGATGCTTGAGGCTTAGATCTTTATAATGATATATAGTTTGTCAAGATTAAATTTGTCCTGTTTCATTTAATCTATTCGTAAATATTGTCACGTGCAAACAAGGGGAGTTGAGGATACCGGCGTCTAGGTGCAGGCTAACAGGTTAAAGACAGTGCTCCCCAAATTCCATGAGCATGTTTCCTGCCACACCAGAGGAGACAACACTTTGCATTCCTGGACGTGTGCTTAGGGCATGTGCAGGGCAGCTTGCAGGGGTCTTCACAGACATTTTCAACCCTGTCCCTCACCCAACTATGCCAACATGCTTTAAGTCCACATCCATTGTGCCAATACCGAAACACTCCTCCCCGATGTGCTTAAATGACTACCGCCCCGTAGCACTCACAACCATCATTATGAAGTGCTTCGAGTGACTGGTTCTAGCACACCTCAAGGACTGCCTCCCACCCACACTGGACCCACACCAATTTGCTTACCGTAAAAAATAGGAGCACAGAGGATGCAGTATGCACTCACACAGTGCTGCACTCTCTGCACTCACACACTTGGACAATAACACAGGCAACATATGTGCGGATGTTGTTTGTTGACTTCAGCTCAGCATTTAACACCGTCATTCCCTCCAAGCTGACCACGAATCTTGGTGACCTGGACATTAACACCTCCCTCTGCAACTGGATTATGGACTTTCTGACCAACAGACCTCAGCATGTTAGATCAGGCCACACCTGCTCCACCACCATCAAACTCAACACCAGTGTACCACAGGGCTGTTTGCTGAGCCCATTCCTTTACTCCCTTTACACCCACGACCGCAGGCCTGTGCATGGATCCAACTCCATCATTAAGTTTGCAGATGACACCACAATGATTGGCCTCATCAGCGACAACAATGAGACTGCCTACAGGAAGGAGGTACAGCACCTGGCCACATGGTGTGATGACAATAACCTGCTCCTTAACACCAGCAAGACAAAGGAGCTCATTGTGGACTTCAGGAAGAAGAAAGGAATCACGCACGACCCCATAACGGGATGGTTGTTGAACGTGTCTCCACGTTCCTGGGAACCACCATCTAGGAGGACCTGTCCTGGACTACAAACACCTCCAGCCTGGTCAAGAAAACAGCTTTTTCCCTACAGCTGTCTCCTTACTGAATAATAACCACATCTCTTCAACCATCCAATTGAACTTCTACCGTTGTGCAATCAAGAGCATCCTGACCAGTTGCATCACAGTCTGGTAGGGGAACTGCTCAGTTGCTGGCACTGCAGAGGGTGGTGAAAACTGCCCAACGCATCACAGGGACACCACTTCCTGCTATTGAGGACATCCAGAGGGAACGCTGTCTACGTCGAGCTCGCAGCATTCTTAAGGACTCCTCTTACCCTGACCACTGTTTAACCTCCTGCCCTCCGGGAGGCGCTCCAGGAGCCTCCGGACAAGGACCAGCAGATTCAGGAACAGCTTTTTCCCTACAGCTGATACCTAACTGAACTCTGCCCTCTGACAGGGGGGCAGCAAGCGGCCTAACTACCTGATGTCACTGCCACAGAGCTCAAGAGCAGAGGGTTCAAACCAGCTTGACCGAAGTGATCAATAGCCAACATTAACAAAACCAAAAACACACAACAATCAGAGGACCTAACTCTCACATCGAGTGGAGGACTCACCCAGTCTGCCCAAGACCAGCGAGGACCACAGCCAAGTCAGGGGGGAGAGATCGCAAATGGGACATCATAAATGAGAACCTGCTAAAAGGCAATCACACATTCCTACAGGGAATAACAGAGTCCCAAGATAGAGGCAACTGACCAAAGAGGCGGCAGAGACGGGCCTAAAACTTGTTCTATTGTAAATGGAGTTTTTCGATAGCAGCTCTCTTGGCTCTCAAGCTGAGGTGGGCCTTTACAGCACATATTGGGAGTCACTCATAGCTAACCCTCACAGTGATTGGAGCACTTCTCAGCTGAACTAGAAGGAGGCGCTAGATTAGAAGGGGTAACCCAGCAGGGCCCAATAAGAGACAGTCCACTGGTGCAGCTGGACATGGTCTCATGCTCTCTATCTCAATAGAGAGTGTGGGTCCCGTATAACCAGAACCAAAGAAATAGCGGGACAAAATAACCATTCATGTGTAAAGAGCTTACTGCTCCTCAGAGCAGAAGCATACAAGAGGGTTTTCCACAGAAACACAAATCCCTCGTACCTCAGGGAACACAGTGCATTCCCACTCTGCAGAGGGGCGCTTACTGGTTCGACCATAAGGGCAGTGTGACATGGAGGACCAACATACCTGACCATCTATGGAGTGTTGAGCCCCTGAACGCCTCAGCGACAGGAGCTCTAGCTCAGAGAACATGTTAGGGAAAGAGACCCCTCAGGATGAGAGATGAGTGGCGCACCCTGGCCAGTTTATGAAAGAGAGCATGTCATGAAGCATGTTCTCAAAAGAGTACAAGCCCGTGAGAAGGACCTGCAGGTCCTGAAGTTGCAGCGTTATACTGGGGACCTGATTCTGGGAGGCTTCCGCAAAAGTCCAGGCTGCATGTCCAAGCCAAAGATGAGGCTATCACCAGCCTGGATCCAGTACCAATGAGTGAAACCATCACTATAATCGGTCAACAGCAGGAGGTCCTGACTTAGCGGGATGGGGGGGCTGACGGGATCAAACCTAAAATGTCAGAAAACAGAACAGGTCGGAGTAGCGCTGCAGGGAAAGGCTAGTATTGAATACAGAAAAACTAGCAGTAGAGTGATGAAATGGATCGTACTTACCAACCATGGCTCCCGCGCATGACTTAGGGTCATGGAAACAGGCTGAAGACGAAGTCCGAAGAGCACCGGGGTCCGGACCATCAGTAGGTAGTTCTATGAGACATAGAAACTAGCCAAAACATCACAGGCCCAGTATAAGAGACTGCAATGCAAGCACAGGAGGCTCCTTCCTAACCTCAGTCAGGAGGGAAGCTTTTTAGGGGAATTAAGGGGAGGAAGATGAGAGCAGATGTAACTACTTTAAGAGGGAGGTGAGTAGATGGCTCAGGTTTTACTCTGGTCCAGACGAGAGTGTTGAGAACGCCTAGTCTGGATCACTTCCCTCAAATCTTGCCTTCACCCTTTGACCCATGCCCCTTTTGAGCCCTACCCACATGAAACATATAAACGCAAGTTGTGACACTAGTCTTCTGAGCCTGCGTTTGATCCTTAGATCGAGATGGGTCTGGACCCCTTTTTTGTTTGGGCTCAGACCTGGACCTTAATGGAATGAAAGATTTAAAGGCAACCGTGTGTGACTTGGCCTCCTTAAACTTCTTGACCACCATCTCGATAGAAGTGCTGAAAAGCTCACAAGGGAAAACTGGCGCATCAAGAAGAAAGCCCTTCTTTTCGACCTGATATCCACCAGATTCCGTAACCGCCATGGCTGCCCTGGATCTACCAATGGCAGTGGTGGCCTGCTTAGTGGCACAGAGTGCAAGATCTGTGGTGTGACGCAACTCAGCCACCTCATCAGGGGATAGACCCTAACCTTTATCCAGGTCTTTCAGCAGATCAGCCTGATAAGCCTGAAGCATTGCCATGGTATGGTATCCTGAAAGACTTTGAATGGCAGGGAGGGAACCTTAAGAGAAGATTTCTCCCCCATAGAGAGATAGCGATCCATAACCTCAAGCAGCTCATCAAACGCGGGGCAGGAGGATTGGGAGGACTCAGTCTCAACTTCTTCATCCTCATCTGACATCTCTTGCTCATCCTGGCTTGGAACCAGCAGAGCACTAGCTACTGGATCAGACAATGTAAGACAGATAGCATCGTCGTCCAGCAGCTCAATCTCGTTTATGATCCTCAGCCAGGTCCACCTGCGATCCCCACAAGCTCATTTTCCTCCATGCCTCAGCAGCAGATGGTCCTGAACCATGGGGAACTGATGAAAAAAGAGACAAATGAGAGCGGAGCATGATTCAAAACTGAAAATAAAGTTCTGAAAGGTTGAAACTAAGTGTTCGAAAACTCAAAATCGTAAAAAAAAAAGTTTTGCAAGATCGAAAAATAAGATTTGCAAGCTTGCAAAATGTAAAAAATAAAAATATCTCTGCAAACATTAAGTTGTTTTTGAGATTTCCTTCTTCAGAACTGCAACATTTTTTTTTACGATGTTGCGCAAAGAATTTTTCAGAGTTTCAAATTTGTCAGTGTTCTCCCACTGTATTAGTTTGTTTTCCAGGTTTGAACCTTGTAAATGGTGATCCGAAAACTGGTGTGCGAATGTGTGAAAAAAAGTTTTTGAAACTCTGAAAACAGAGTTTTGCAGGCTTGCAAAATGGTTAAAAAAAAAAAAAAATCTCTGCAAACATAATTTTGTTTTTGAGTTTTCCTTCTTCAGAAGTGCAACAATCTTTTTTACAGTGTTGTGCAATCATTTTTTCAGAGTTTCGAATTTGTCACTGTTCTCCCAGTGTGTAGTTTGTTTTCCAGATTTGAAACCTTGTAAATAGTGATCTGAAAACTGGTGTGCGAATAGGTGAAAAAAAGTTTTGAAACTCTGAAAACTGAGGTTCGAAAGGGCGAAACGTATTACATTACATTACATTTGTACTCCTATTGCAGACTATTTTTTCAGAGCCGAGTTTACAACACCCACTTTGCGGAGATACGCCTACACAGTTGCGAGCTTGCGACTCACGTGATTTGTGGCAGCGTTGTCACACAGCTCTGTTCTGAAACTCTGAAACTCAGACTGAGCGAAAATGAAGCTTCGCAACCTCGCAACTTAAAAAAAAAAGGCTGGGGGGAGGGCCTTCTGCTCTTGGCCAATGCTTTGCTGTCTGCTGACGTACAGTCCAATCACAAGTCGTATTTACTGGAAAGGTGGGATTGACCGACTGCTCCGCCAATGACGAAAGCGCACAGGATACGCAAACAGAGGATGCACGGATCTCTGGCCAGGCGGTCCCGTCTAGAGCTGCAAGAACCACGTCCATGGCTGGGAGAGAGGTGAAAAACTTTGTTAACAGTACCATGTTGTAACCATTAACTTTAGCTAACTAAAAAGCTAGCTAATACCTGTGAACTTATTAGCCTGCTTGTGATCATCTCTGTAGTCACTAGCTAACTGAGGCTGTGTTCGAAACTTTAAAGTAAAGTTATGGTGAATTTTCCTGAGCAGATTGATCACTCCTCCTGACCATGACTAACGTTAACCCTCAACATGCCATAGTGAAATGTCCATTTTCATTCATTTGGGTTTCGTGGGGTGAAATAATAGCCTACATTTGCTGCCGATGTATGCATATACATTTAAAATTATGATGTTGAAAGACACTATCATATTTTACTGCTCACAGCTGTCTTGTTTTGGTAAAAGTGACAACTTCCAAGTTTGATGTCAATCACAATATAAAAATGTAGGTAGAATCTTGAAGGTTTGAGCTGTTTGGAAACTGCATACAAAATTATAGGCTATGCTATGCATTTCATGTATTGATCTTTTGGCATTGTTCTGTATTTGCAAGTTTACTGTTGTTTCTGTGACGTTCTTGGAGTGCTAATTTCTAATTAATTTCCCTTTTATTGCCAGGATGTCCTTCGGGAGGAGTTACTTGAGCGGCTGCAGTCTAGAGTGCAGCAAGCACTTTCAAGACAACCTGTCGATTTGGACTTCCTCGAGTTTGTCTGCAACAATGAATTAATTTTAATTCAGTCTTTTGCTGATCAGATACACATTGGCACTGACATTTTGCAGCAGTTAAACCATTTGTTGGAGCTGGTCCAAGCTGCAGTTGAAAACAATCCAGCTGTGTCACATTTAGACACCTCTGTGGGGTTAAGAGGAGGACCCAGGCTGATTATACAGAGAGATCAGTTGCATTACTTACTAGAAGCACAATTCTCAGTACCCTGTATAGCTCAGTTGTTAGGGGTATCACAACGCACTATATTCCGTAGGATGGAGGAATATGGACTAAGTGTGACAGGATGCTACAGCACCATGACTGACTCAGAACTTGATAACATGGTGAGAGCTATAAAAACCCAGATGCCCAATGCAGGGTACAGAAATGTGAAGGGACAGCTCATGGCAATGGGTAGCCGTGTGCAGTGGGAGAGGATAAAGGCATCGATGCATCGTGTGGATGCCGCTGGAGTTCTTTCCCGACTTGCACAACTTGGCTGCATTGTGCGAAGATCATACTCAGTTCGAGGTCCCCTTGCGCTGGTGCATGTTGACACCAACCATAAACTTATCAGGTATGTTTTAGGTATGTTTTTATGTATTTTAAGCTAACTTTATCCTGGCAAAGGTGTTATGTAAATCAGTGGTTTTAAACTCAGGTCCTTGGGGGCCCTCTGACCTCCAGGACCGAAGTTGAGGCTAATTCCCTGGGTGTGATATGAGTCCACAATAGTGTATTTGTATCTCTCTGTCCACCTCTATAGTATCCAACCCAATTTTACACCAAAGTTACAACTTTATTTAAAGCATGCAAGGCAGTGATCTGTTTGACATGGTAATTATCAGTCAATAATGTTCTTTTTGTTTGTTTTTTTGTTTTGTATTACTTTTTGTTCATAGGTACAACCTGATAATATTTGGTGGAGTTGATGGATTTTCCAGAAAGGTAGTACAATTCATGTTTAAAATATCCACTTTGCTAGGTAAATAATTTCAATTCAAGCAATAGAAAGGTTGGATTTCTATCTACAGTACAGAAGGATAAGTGGTTGAGAATGTGGTTGAGTGATATGATATTTTAAGTCCCCCAAATATTGTAGAATATATGAAAGAAATAGTTTTTGCAATTCTATAACATTCAGTAAGGAAAATCTTTGTATGAAGGCCAGAACCCTACAGACCTTATTTATATTATATTATTGTTACTGTTGTTGATAATGTACACATACTTAAATATGACAAGCTTGTAGAACATGTTAATCCTCAGCAAGATGCATTACTTAAGCTTTTGCCATGGTTTACTTGCCTCATATGGATTCAGGTAGAAATAAAGTAATTGGCAATGTGAACAAGATGCCTTCACCTAACGATTATTTTAATTGTGTTTTTGGTTACTGAAAACATTTTTGAATGTAAATTAGGAAAATGCATTTCACAAGTTGCAGAGCACAAAGTCACATCCACTAATTGCGAACACTAATTGCGAGTCTTACAGGTTAAAAAAAGTTACATATTATCATAAGGATGGATAGAGATCAGCAAATAAATGTTAGCATTTGTGAGGTTGTAACCAGCAAATGTTGATAATTTTATTTGATAAATGACTAATATGATCATGCTGTTTAAAATAATATATTTTTTACCGAATGACTAATTGGTTAATGGAATTTTCTTCTGCTATACTGAACATCATCAGTACATACATGATTACTGTTTCCTTTTTAAACAGTTCTAAACTTTGTTGTTGATTGCTGTGTCACTAAATCTTTTTAGTTAATAATCAGTAATTATTTACACAGGTCCTGTATTTGGATGCAGCAACTAAAAACCGTGCAGCAGTACAGCATTCTCCTTTTTCTTTGAGGCCACCTGGCTCCATGGTGTTCCATCAAGGTAATTATTATTATTAGATTGTTTTATTTATTTTTCAAATAATATATATTATCTGCCTGTCTTATTATTGCGGGCAGCTGTGGCTCTGGAGATAGAGCGGGTTGCCTGTTAATCGGAAGAATGGAGGTTCAATCCCCGGCTCCTCCAGGCTACATGTCAAAGCGTCTTTGGGCAAGATACTGTCATATGGATTCAGGTAGAAATAAAGTAATTGGCAATGTGAACAAGATGCCTTCACCTAACGATTATTTTAATTGTGTTTCATCCACTAATAAAACATTTTTGAATGTAAATTAGGAAAATGCATTTCACAAGTTGCAGAGCACAAAGTCACATCCACTAATTGCAAACACTAATTGCGAGTCTTACAGGTTAAAAAAAGTTACATATTATCATAAGGATGGATAGAGATCAGCAAATAAATGTTAGCATTTGTGAGGTTGTAACCAGCAAATGCTGATAATTTTATTTGATAAATGACTAATACGATCATGCTGTTTAAAATAATATATTTTACCCGAATGACTAATTGGTTAATGGAATTTTCTCTGCTATACTGAACATCATCAGTACATACATGATTACTGTTTCCTTTTTAAACAGTTCTAAACTTTGTTGTTGATTGTAATTGCTGTGTCACTAAATCTTTTTAGTTAATAATCAGTAATTATTTACACAGGTCCTGTATTTGGATGCAGCAACTAACAACCGTGCCAGTACAGCATTCTCCTTTTTCTTTGAGGCCACCCAGCTCCATGGTGTTCCATCAAGGTAATTATTATTATTAGATTGTTTTATTTATTTTTCAAATAATATATATTATCTGCCTGTCTTATTATTGCATGCAGCTGTGGCTCTGGAGATAGAGCGGGTTGCCCGTTAATCGGAAGAATGGAGGTTCAGTCCCCGGCTCCTCCAGGCTACATGTCAAAGCGTCTTTGGGCAAGATACTGCTGTTCCACCAGTGTATGAATGTGTGTGAATGGGGAATTCGATGTAGTGTAAAAGCTCTTTGAGTGGTCGCAGAGACTAGATGGGCGCTATACAAATATAGAGCATTTATTAATTTTTAATTTGAATTAATTAATTATCCCTAAAATACAGAAAATTTTGTTGAGGAAACTCTTTCAGTCATTTTAGTTGTTTCATCTAACTGTCAGATTCACTGCTGCAGATATTCTTGATTACACCTCATATTATTTCTATGTTACAGGGTTCGCGGAGATCAAGGAGTTGAAAATTTGGACATCGCCTACTTCATGTTTGCGAGACGTGGAACCGGCCGAGCTAGCTTTATCTCGGGAAAAAGTGTACACAATCAAAGGTAATATGAAATACCTGCTGTCCGAAGATTTTTACTTTAGAGATTTAACTTTTTTAGCTGTCCTAACTAAAACCCACTATCTTTACATTTACATTGATTCATTTAGCTGTCGCTTTTATCCAAAGCGACTTACAATTGCTAAGTATGTTAGAGGTCGCACGCCTCTGGAGCAACTAGGGGTTAAGTGTCTTGCTCAGGGACACATTGGTGTGTCACAGTGGATTCAAACCCGAAACTCTCACACAAAAGGCATGTCTTATCCACTGTGCCATCAACACCCCCCATCAATTGGTTTTTACAGTATATTCGAAAAATAATCTAACAAGTGATCCAACATTAGCTACTGTCTTAGTTCTGATATCTGTGATCATATACAGTTGAATGGCTGGGGAAGTCCCATTTTGCTTTGTACACTTCCTTGTGCAAACCTTCAATGAAAATGTTGTGTTCTGCACACGTTTGCCTTCATTTCACTCATTGCCACATTTTGGCATTCATGTATCCTTTGAGGTTCACACTGTCTCACAGCTTTCTGGACCAGAGTATCTAATTATTATAAATGATATAGCACTTATTAAACAAATGAGAATTGCATTACATTTTGCCAATACCCATGTCTGATAGACATTTTGTACTTTTAAAGAATCGAACGGATGTGGCGAGACGTGTGGATGGCTGTCACCTGCATCTTTTATGATGTGCTTCACACACTGGAGGAAGATGGTTTCCTGGATATTTCCAACACGGTGCACCTTTTCTGCGTGCATTATGTCTTCTTACCTCGCCTTCGAGCAGCATTACACATCTTTGCAGCAGGTTGGAATAGCCATCCCCTCAGGACAGAGGGAAACCACACTCCACAGCAGCTCTGGCATATGGGGCAACTCAACACTCCAGAGGAAGAGGAAAATCTTGAGGTAGGACAGCTTTGTTAACGATTATCACTGTGGTATAAGCTGTTTTGTATTCTTTGCTTGTCAGCTAGCATGAAGCAAACATACAAATGTTATTTTTTTTTAATAATTATTAGGGGTTAAGGCTTAAAGTGTCCTCTGTGTGTTAGGCCTACACTAAAATCTCTCCATTTGTTTAGGAACTGCAAAACCCAGAACTACATTGGGAGGATGCCCTGATGACCCCTGAGACCTCTGTCAGTGGAGTTCAGGTCCCAGAATTTGAGGTGCCTCTGGCTGATGAAGATCTGGCAGCACTTCAGTCTGCAATTGACCCTCTAACTGATTCAGATTCAAATGGCTGTGACCTTTATATCGAGGTGCTAAACTTTGTTAGACTAAACACTTCAACACCCATTGATTAGGCAATTAAGTGTCCTTAAGCACAAAAATCTCGAACATCCTACATGTAATCGGCCATAAACTATATGCTACAAGTCACATTCACTTTAAATTTGTTAATTTCATCCTTGGGCAAAGGTTTAACAAAAGCCAGCCAGCTTTCTTCATTTTTAAGACAGGGTTACCAATGTTCCAGCAAACCAAATTCTGATTTGTATGTGAAATTCGATACCTTTTTTTCTGTGACTTTTTTTGAAAATTATTTTATTTTTCATTAACAGAAAATTTCAATTTAGATTAACATTGGACATGAACACATTTGTGACAAAGCTGGAGAAATAAGAGATTTGAATGTGCAGCAATGCAACTTGAAATGCAACATCAAAACTACAAAATTGTCTTTACTGTACACTATCAAGTATTAATGATTGTTGAACACTCACAGTACAACAGGTTGTGAACAGTCTCTTAAAATATTTGGTTTAAACATTGTAAATGTAATCCTGAATGAATACTGGACACAAAGGGAATACTGTGAATAAACACTTACCGAACATGCATTTTGTAATTTCTGTTTTTAAAACACCATTCATTATGACAACATTACATTATGCTACAACTCCACGGCCTGTAAAGATAACATTTTTTTTCTTTACTTCAACATTGTTAAATATACGTTGGCCTAAAATAAATGAAATGTGAAAAAAGGAAATTGAGAACTGACATGTTTCACACATGTATTGCATGGAGCTGCATTATATCAGTCCAAATCCAGTATCGGATGTCCCGATAGATGCTTCAAGTGCTTGTTTAAGTTCCTCATAAGTTGAGAAGTGGCCAGGGATGCGTAGGCTCTGGTAACAAGTCGAGGATTTTGGGAACTCCCCACGTACCACCTCCAGCTTCAGCTGCCCAGAGAGAACTTCCCATCCAGTCCAAAACTTGAGTAGGTTCATCCGAGAGGTTGCTGGTGCTAGAAAAAGAAAAGCTTTTTTCACAATAACTCAAACGTAATTATTCAACTCATAAAATAAATGACAGGAAATTGTATTAATTGGGGAAATGATCAATATTTAGACGTATTAGGGATGGGTTGCTATGCAACACAAGGTTCAGGCTAAGGACAACATCTCTTTAAGGAGGAAGCGTAATGTGACTATGACTTTAAGCTGTGGGTTAAGGTAAAAAATAATAATAAAACATACACGGCGAACACAACTTTGCACTTACATTACAAGTGTCTTATGCTGTGTCATTGTTCATTGACATCTGCATAATGAGAAGTATATGGATATGACATACCCGTTTCAATGAAATGCCGAAGGTACATTCCAATTTTGGCTCTTGTCTCAAGTGGAAATTCCTCGTCGTCGTCCTCAACAACCTCACTTGTTGGCCAGATGATGTGATCAATCATGACCTTGTCGCACAAATTTGACATAAATTTCTTTAAATTAAAAGTGAAAACAATATACAGTATAACAAGTTATTACACCCTTGACCAATATCATACATAAAATTCATTCAAATGTAAAGATAACAAATCAACCGTAGGCCCCCATAGGAGTATTACCTGGGGGCTGCAGATAACTTCTTTTTCACACGGAAAGACAGCTTCAGCCACATCTCTTCTTTCTGACAGTATTGACCACACTCCTGTTTCTTTTAAGCCCTTTCTCATCTGTTTGATCTGAGAAGCGGTTCTTCCCAGAATCTGCAATAATCATAACACACACACACAGATACAATCAAAAATCTTAAGTAAAAAGATAGTTATTGGTGGCTGAAGTGGACAATATAGCCATTATTTTTTTTTTTAAATCTGAGCTCCTTTGGATAATTGTCTAAAAATGTAGACAACACAGGTGATAGGAATGACACAATGACCTGTTTGCTCTTTAATCTGGGTCTCAGTAAGGTATTCAAATATTGCTTTGATTCATAACCACTGATTAGAACTCACTTTCAACTCTGGGAGTATATCACATGAGAAGAAAATAGGGAGTGAGAGCATGAGTAAAATTATTCACCAAAAATAATTCCATTGCAATACTGAAATTATGGCCTGCTGACAGAAGGTCATGGGATCATTACATGTAAAAAAAATTCACCCTCAAAGCAACACGAATGTTGACACAAATGTCCTGAATTTGATATAAGCAACTCTGGACTGCAAAATGACTGACCGACTGTTGGACAAGGTGATGTATAGTACAAGGTATTTATTTGTCACTTTACAACAGGTTCTAAAGTGAAATTGAGTCTGTAACTCCCTTCTGCTATGTAGCAGACAATATACAGTAATATGAAAGCAATTATGAAAATGGTAAACAGAAATAATCTATAATCAATGGAGCAGTGCTGAGGATGAATTTGAGCTTAAAAGTCTGAATCAGCTTTTGGGGGAAAAGCTGGTGGTGCGTTAGCTGAAACTTCTATATCTCTTCCCAGAAGGCAGCAGGGTGAACAGGCTGAACCATCACCCCTTTTATATAAGGTATAGGTAGGTATAGTGTGCCGCTTCCCAGTGGACAAAAACTACTGACTAATGAAAAACAGCTGAGTCGTGTATCATAAGCAAGACAAAAGATGGTTTTAGATTCAATACGATGATATAAAAGTATTAGGTTATGTGAACTAATGTCATTACCGCATGCTGCAACAGCCTCTGATGAAGATATTGTCTGTTCAGATTAGTCAGTCGTGGCAATTCCCACATGTCGGCTAGGCTATTGACAGCCGCTTTCTGGTCCTCAGATAGCTCCCTGTTGCCATCCAGCTGAGGGAGAGAAATAAGTTCCCCACATTAGTCTCTTATTTTATCACACACACACACACACACACACACACACACACACACACACACACACACACACACACACACACACACACCAAAAAAAGCTTCACAACAAAACACTTCCTACCAACTGGATTGTGTTCCTTCGATCGATATCAGGGCAATCCTCCAATACCAATGTCGCTGTCTCCAATTGGCCCCCTAAGAGCACATGGACTACAGCAGGACTGATCCCTGGCAATCCCGGGCCACCATGTATAAATGAATGTCCCACCATTCTACCTGCCATCAGAAAAAGGTCAGAATCAATGAGTGGCTGGGAGGCACATGGGATGAGGTGATCCTTCTGTCCCTCAAACAGCCTAGTCACATCAGCATTGCCTGTAAATAAAGATGAAACAAGAGTTAGCATAAGGCACAGTACAGGTCTTCTCAAGTTTAGGTCATGAAAAATTTCCCAGTGTTGAAAGATATAAACAAAACTAAACTAAGACATACCAAAATTGATGTGGAATCCAGACTGCAAGGTCTGCATAGCAAAGCTGATGAAGTACCGACTTACACCATCACCGATGGCAGCATCACCTAAACGGAAAGGATAATTGTTAAATCACTACAAAAGGGTATGTGATTGACTGTCAAGGACCTGGAACCACTTACAATGTAGGGTGAAAGTAAGAGGCGGTCATGTCAAGCTAGCATTGGCTTGGGTTTACTTTGTTCATAGCAAACACTAAAAATGTGTAAAGTTTGTCATTCAAACATTGGCCCACATCTTTTATAAGGCTGTGTTACAAAAACTCCAACAAAGAGACATGTCAATGATAGAAAGGAGCAATCTCTTTTTGAACCTGTTACACCTGCAGGAAGCATCAACTATTGTTGTCCGAGTCTGATGAGATATATGTGAAGTGAGGGGGAATGACAAAAAAACACACTTCACCTAGAATTTATGCACAATATAATTTGCAATTTAATGTAGTCTGCGTAATAATTAAAAGGAATTAATAACAAACCGAACAGATAACTGAGTAACTGTGAGTGTGGCCAAATCGAGAATGTAATTTCAGTTGTATTTTGCATGCATGTTGTTACAGGCTTATACCTGCATCCCAAATTATTGTTATATGTGTTTCTAAACCCGACAGGATGGTCCCAGTTTTGCCAACCTGAGCTAAACGCACATATCACTAAATGAAGGTTACATTGTTATTATATAACAAACAGTGCTTGCAGAAGCACAAGCACTAACCCTTATCAGTTAATCAATCTCAATATTGAAATTGTGACTAGGGCTGCACGATATGAGGAAAAGCTGCGATGTGCGATAACATTATTTAATATTGTGATGACAATATGACTTGAGATAAATATTCAAATGTGGATGCTATACTGTTCCCATGTCTTAGTGCTTTAATAGGTTCTTTGCATGATAGGTCAAACGTTTATTACCTGCCTGGTTCAGATTACACGATTTTAGCGCGATTTTGGCACGATCCGTTTGACGTAGGGTGTCGTGAAGATTCGTAAACGACAACGGGTGTCGGGACGCAAGATTCGATCGTTTCATCTCGTATATTGTGTCATAGTGGGCGACAACCTACGTCGCATCTGCGATGCTTCACGACATCACGACAGAAAGACTAGCATGTTTAATTTTTTAACACTCCTCCATGACGGGTTGAGTAAGTGAGCAAGAGTGAGTGTGCGCGAGTGAGTGAGAGTGCGAGCAACAGTGAGTGTGTGTGTGTGTGTGTGTGTGAGCTTGTGCGAGTGAGTGAGTGAGTGAGCGAGGGACAGTGAGTGTGTGTGTGTGTGTGTGTGCGTGTGTGTGCGAGCTATGTTTGCGAGTGTGTGCGTGTGACCGCACGCGATGACTGGTCGGAAAGCAACGTATAGTCCGACATGTTTCTTGTCCACACACGACAAGATTTTACTAGTCAAAATCGTGTAATATGACACCGTGACTATCTTAACAGAAACAAAAATCTTGTAATCTGAACCAGGCATTTATTCATCGTGTCAGGCTGTCTGTTGCGATGTGTTCATTGCACGAGTTCATACCGCGATGACGATGAAAATTCGATGTATCGTTCAACCCTAATTGTGACTGAAAAAACTCTTTACAAGTTATGCCATGTATATTATATTGTTAAAACCTTGGTTAAAAATTTAAAGAAACATTCTTACCTTCCAGCACACAGTGAAGTGGGGAGGCCCATTTAGTTCTCTGAGTCTTGTAGAATGCGATTACTGCCTTTTCTCTCTCTTCAACATCAGAATGTAGGTCCATCGAGAAGCGAAGAGGTATCTCCAGCTGTTGCTCCCTCAAGATAACTCTTCTGAACAGTGTTGCTGCACTTGAAGCATTCATGATTCGCTTCCATTCTATGAAATATAAAATAAATACACAAACAAAAAAAAATAAACATTAAACAGTCAAATACATTTCAGTGTGATATTAAAAATGTACAGAGCCTGATTACTATGTATTTGAGTGTATTAATCAGCATGATTACAAACAATTAACATCAAACAGAAGCCAAAGATGCAGGTCCTGTAAGAGGGACAGGACAGGTTAACATGACAATGACATTTAACAACTGACTTGTGGCAGCAAAAACAGAAAACTAAATATATTCTTGTGTTTGTGAGCTCTGTTAAAAGCTTATGCTCTTGACTGGCACCTGGGACAGTGGGATCAGCAAGCATAGTTGATGGTCCGGCCATGTCATTGACTACACCAGTGGGACTGGTGCTTTGTTCTGTAGTCCTGGAACCATGAGGCAAGAGATCAATTGTGCTTGAAGTCCCCTCTCTGGCATCATCTTCAAGTAATGGCATCAAGGTGTCTGCTGGAAATCTAAACATGTTTAGATATACCATGAGAACCTCAATTGTAATTAAAACTGTAAAAACATCACGTTAGTGAAATGTAAGACATGATGAATGCAAATTGATTAATACCCATCTCCACAAAAGCTGGCATGGTATGCAATATCCTCTCTGGGAAATTGGTTTTCACATATTGGGCATACTTCCTAAATACAGAAACAGAGAAATGTACAGATTTTTATTATAAATTTTAAGTATTATTATTATGTTTTAAATAAACTAAATACATTAAAAACATTGTAATTACATCTCGAAAGACATTCAGAAGTTGGGTATATTGAAAAAATGTAATACTCAACTGTAGTATTGACTTCTTTCTCTTCAATACTGACAATTTCAGGCTCATCACTGCTCTGTGAATTGGGAAACAAAATTCATTTTAGGTAGAAGGTTTGGGTTTGGAACAGACAAAAAAAGAGTTCTGAAGTGGAATTTGAAAGGTAATGAACCACACTTCATTCTTTAACATACTGAATAATGTGAGTGTTACTTACAATTTCAGCATTACAAGATTTGATGTGCAGAGCCAGGAACTGTAAAGGCATAACAACTCCACAGTTTTTGCATGAGGATTTTGGCATTTTGGAAAATTCTGGAGCATTGTGGGGGAGGGGGCTTGCATCTAGCTCCTCTTGTAGTGGGACAATGTACAGAATTAGTTTGCCATTATTTGTGACCGTTTTAAGGAGTCGTCCAGTGTAGCCCTCAGACTCTGTAGCGACAACTATCAATTTTCTCTGTCCTTGACCACCTTGTAATCAAAAAAATACACAAAGCAAATACATAATAACTTACTTTACTGTTTTTACAACTATGAGATGCCAAATAACATTGCTTTACTAATAAAGTATTTACTATACAAGACAAATACTATTAAAAAACAGTATCAAACACAAACCACCATAACTGTTTAAACTTGCAGATAAAACACTGGGGAGACTATGCTTCATGTCCAAAACTGGTTGTTCTAAAGCATGACTTCAAATTCATTCAGTGGGTTAAAAGCTCCAGCAGGTTTCCTTATCCTACACTCACTATAACTGACCTGTTGATTTATAACATAGCCAGCCTCCGGACAACTGCTTCAACTTGGGGTACTGCTCTTCAAGTTGACAGACAATCTAAACAAAGATTTCACATGAAAAGCAGTGATGCTTAGTGTAAGAGTAAATTTAATTAAATATGCAACTGCACTTAAACTGTTGCATGAATCACTCAAAAGGTTTGTATATATAGCGCCCTTACTTTATCAAAGCAAGAATTATTTCTATATTATTCTTCCATCTAAATTTCGTTACCCAACTACTTTTACACTGTTTAAGCGAACTACAACATGAAGACTTCATTCAACCATTTCTGAATTAAGTTGCCTGTATTATGAAGCAATGTGTCATGCATTTGTCCCTGTCAATTAAACAATTAAATTTGTTCCTTTACTTTAAGTATTTTAACCCATTATACTACTACTACTTACAGCACTGCCTCAAGTACTGAGAACCTTTGTGCTACTACTTGTTCCAGATCTACTTCAAGTACTTATCTACTACATCAAATATTGCTTAAAATACCTCTACTATCTACTTTTTTAAGTTGCAGCAAGCACAGACTTTTCTTGTTTTCCTTTTTTCTCACACCTTGAGACTTGAAACTAAACTTTTTATGTACCTTGGATCTGCATTAATAACAACAACATTAGAATATACTTGTATGTGTACAAGTTTTGTCACAAGTCCCATGCAAGCAGTGGTTCTATTTACATATTTGAAAATTCATAGATCCAGAATTTCTAAATGAGGGAGAAAAGAGTAGATGTGCTTCCAGACCCTTTTCAGAAGTTTTTAGAACACTGTATGTGGGAAAACCATGTAAAACAAATATTAACCACAGCAGAATTTTAACGTGAGTGTAGGGGGTCTTTAAAAAGGTTATAATGAAGCAATAACCATTTAACTGAAATAGTGATTAGCAAATTGCAAATTGATGTTAGAATAGAAGAGTTAAACACTTGTGACGCAACAAAAACACATCAAATCTAGATTACCTCCTCATGGCAAGAGTTATCAGCCACTGTCATGGTTCTTTTCCCCAAGCCTGCCTCGAGGAGTTTGATTTCTTCAGATGGCTTTGGTGTGCGATCAGTCGGACTAGACAGCAACAAAAACTGAAGCCTGACATATTTTATGGCTATCGCTGGAGATATTTTGGATAGAGCAGCAGGGCGTTTCTTGGAGCGAATCAATTCACGACGAAAATAACCTGGAAATGACCTGAAACAAAAAGGAAAAAACACACTGCAAACACAAGTTGTACACTGCATTTAGCAAATCAATGTATCCTTCAAATATATCATTACCCACTGAAGTGAAAGTCTGAGTCAAAGTATTTAAAGATTTTTCAGTAACAACAGCATTTCATGCAGTGTTTTTATCTTATCAGGTTTATATTCTTCTTTGTGCATGTCAGTGATAAAACACAATTAGTGAAAACAACAAGTGAAGAGAAAAATTACACTATTGCAGCACAATCATGATGGATTTTAGAAAACCTAGTCTGTACAGCCATTGATGCTAGTGGGCAATAAACATATCCATATGTTCCATGAAATATATATAAAAAACAAAAAATCAAAAGTTATTTTGTGACAGCAATTACAAGATTGTTGTTCAATGAAACCAGCAATGTTGTAAACTAATTATTTCACTGCATTTGACCAAAAAGCTGAACACAAATAATCGCTGGAGATTTTTTGGATAGAGCAGCAGGGCGTGGAGCGAATCATTTCACGACGAAAATATTTGGAAATGACCTGAAACAAAAAGGAAAAACACTGCAAACACAAGTTGTACACTGCATTTAGCAAATCAATGTATCCTTCAAATCTATCATTACCCACTGAAGTGAAAGTCTGAGTCAAAGTATTTAACAGATTTTTCAGTAACAACAGCATTTCATGCAGTGTTTTTATCTTATCAGGTTTATATTCTTCTTTGTGCATGTCAGTGATAAAAACACAATTAGTGAAAACAACAAGTGAAGAGAAAATTACACTATTGCAGCACAATCATGATGGATTTTAGAAAACCTAGTCTGTACAGCCATTGATGCTAGTGGGCAATAAACATATCCATATGTTCCATGGGACAAAAAATATATATAAAAACAAAAAAATCAAAAGTTATTTTGTGACAGCAATTAAAAGATTGTTGTTCAATGAAACCAGCATGTGTCTGTACCAGTTATCTAATTTTCTATCTTTGTATTTTTTTTTTTCATGTTCTGTGTTCTGGTATATGAAACAAGTGTATTGTAACGTTATACACTGCAAGACCAAAGTCAGCATAGTAATCAGTCATAAAAAGAGTAATATGTATATGAAGAATTGCAATTATAGTGTGGCGGCACCTACCTACCTCTGCATTTCATTTTGGATCGTCGGTAGCTGACTTGTTCCAACTGATGTACTTGGGGTGTTGTGTCCATCTGACTGCAACCTTCGAGGTGGTTGCCCTCTTCCTCCTTGACCACTGCCTTCGGGTTGTTGCTGTCTTCTCGAAATCAATGATATTAGCGACTGTGCAGCATCAGCTATTGCAGTATATTCCTCCTGCAAGAATTGGAAATTTTAGAACATTGGATCTGGATAATGGAAGACGGAATATTACAAATCATAACAATGATATGCATCTACGCTGCCTTGCTATGGCCAATGCATTGTCTTTACTATCCCATCCAACCTATGTTGGCTGTGTTCGGAATCACTTACTAACCACTATAGGACTAATGAACCATTTAGATGTAGTGTTCAAACACCGGTGCACCTCTCGGGGAGAAGTGATGATGACCAAGGGAGACAGCAAGATTAACAAAAAGCATGGCGGAACTGTCGGTGGACAGAAAATATGCTGTTGTGATTCGTCAGTGAAATATCAATGCAATGAAAAATTATATTAGCAATCACCTACTTGTTGCTCTGCTGTTTGTGAAGTAAGTATTTTTCATGATTTATTTTAGCTCTTTCACTAACGGCAATACTGAATGACAGGAATATTAGTGGGAATTGTCTCTTGTCTGGTTGCTTTGACAATGTAGTTGTAAATACTATTGCAAAATGCCCGTGCAAAATCAGTTTTTAAGTGTGTGTTTTTAGTAATTGTTGGTTTGGGTGTGTTTGAGTGCTCATTGTTACAACTACACAGCAAAAGTTCAGTGACATTTTTATTTGTGCATGGTAGAAAGCACTAAGTGAACTACAAATGATGGCCGTGAAAGAGACTGTGAACGCATTGAATAGGATATGTTTAGTTGGTGAATAGCATAGGCTATTATTACACAGTAGTGGTAACGTTAAGCGCACCAGAATGAAATATGATATTCAGAAGTAAACAGCATAGCTGACTTATAGATTCAGTTTACATCCACAAATGAATAAGCACGTCGATTCAGGGAGCAATGCAAAGTGCCCGTGCAAAATCAGTTTTTGTGAGCTGATCAAAAAAGTTAAGGAGATATTTCTTAATGATGGCTAATTTCAACAGTTTCAATATGATAAAAAAAAATAACTTTTATATTGATTCAATGGATTAATTGCATTTTGAAAAAGAAAAAAAAAGTGTCATGAATTTATTGCATTTTTGGGAAAAAATAATCCGTTTTTATAATAAATCTTTGAAAATCAAAATCTGGATTTGAATTTTTTATGTTATTATAACCTAAAGATGCTATGTGAAAGTTTGAAACAGAAAATAGTGGTTTTCATCTTGCCACTTTCTTGGTAAATAAAAACACATTTTTTCTCAAATTAATCAAAATGGATTTATCAAGTTTTGTAACCAAACTATAATATTCAGAACAGAAGTAAACTGTGTAGCTGACTGAGTGTTTGTCAGAATGTTTATTTTTAAAACACAACCTTCTTGGGGCTTCTTTGACCGATATATTTAACGATATCTTTTGCATTTCTCATCGAAACAACGTCAAACTTGGCACTGCACTTACTCGTGCCTGTAGCAAGACACCTGTCAATTTTGAAATCCATCGAACTAACGGTTCGAGAGATATGCGAATAACAGGTATACAGACACACACACAGACAGACAGTCGTTTCTCTAATTTATAGATAGATAATGTCAATAAAACAAATTGAATTGAAAATGGAATTGAATAGGCCTATTAACGTTACCTCACAAAAAATATTCTCTTTGCACATGATACAGTCACACAAACTTCAACGTTAGTCATGAACAACAGTCACAGCAACTTCAACTGGCCATCATCTGGCTGTCAGTGGCTGATGGTGTAATGAAGTCGAACACAGAGCAGGTTTACCAGGCTTTGTGGAGCGGACTCATTATATTGGTCTCATGTATAACATTAACATTAGATTACTAACGTTAGCTGCTACATGCAATGCGACCAAAAGCTAACTTGGAATTACATCGGCAGCAAATGTAGGCTATTATTTCACCCCACGAAACCCAAATGAATGAAAATGGACATTTTCACTATGGCATGTTGAGGGTTAACGTTAGTCATGGTCAGGAGGAGTGATCAATCTGCCCAGGAAAATTCACCATAACTTTACTTTAAAGTTTCGAACACAGCCTCAGTTAGCTAGTGACTACAGAGATGATCACAAGCAGGCTAATAAGTTCACAGGTATTAGCTAGCTTTTTAGTTAGCTAAAGTTAATGGTTACAACATGGTACTGTTAACAAAGTTTTTCACCTCTCTCCCAGCCATGGACGCGGTTCTTGCAGCTCTAGACGGGACCGCCTGGCCAGAGATCCGTGCATCCTCTGTTTGCGTATCCTGTGCGCTTTCGTCATTGGCGGAGCAGTCGGTCAATCCCACCTTTCCAGTAAATACGACTTGTGATTGGACTGTACGTCAGCAGACAGCAAAGCATTGGCCAAGAGCAGAAGGCCCTCCCCCCAGCCTTTTTTTTTTTAAGTTGCGAGGTTGCGAAGCTTCACTTTCGCTCAGTCTGAGTTTCAGAGTTTCAGAACAGAGCTGCGTGACAACGCTGCCACAAATCACGTGAGTCGCAAGCTCGCAACTGTGTAGGCGTATCTCTGCAAAGTGGGTGTTGTAAACTCGGCTCTGAAAAAATAGTCTGCAATAGGAGTGCAAATATAATGTAATGTAATAAGTTTCGCCCTTTCGAACCTCAGTTTTCAGAGTTTCAAAACTTTTTTTCACCTATTCGCACACCAGTTTTCAGATCACTATTTACAAGGTTTCAAATCTGGAAAACAAACTACACACTGGGAGAACAGTGACAAATTCGAAACTCTGAAAAAATGATTGCACAACACTGTAAAAAAAGATTGTTGCACTTCTGAAGAAGGAAAACTCAAAAACAAAATTATGTTTGCAGAGATTTTTTTTTTTTTAACCATTTTGCAAGCCTGCAAAACTCTGTTTTCAGAGTTTCAAAACTGTTTTTCACACATTCGCACACCAGTTTTCGGATCACCATTTATAAGGTTTCAAACCTGGAAAACAAACTAAATACAGTGGGAGAACACTGACAAATTTGAAACTCTGAAAAAATTCTTTGCGCAACATCGTAAAAAAAAAATGTTGCAGTTCTGAAGAAGGAAATCTCAAAAACAACTTAATGTTTGCAGAGATATTTTTATTTTTTTACATTTTGCAAGCTTGCAAATCTTATTTTTCGATCTTGCAAAACTTTTTTTTGTACGATTTTGAGTTTTCGAACACTTAGTTTAACAAAGTAGGTACACAAAAAATCCCCGAATTCCATTTATGGATGTGTCCTTGCAACGATACACATTGTGTAAGTAACTTTAAAGTTTACTCTATTATTCTCCCAGTTCACCATCCACTTACTTTTATGTATTTCGGGAGAAGTGGATGAATTCACGTGTTGTAAATCCAACAGATCCGATTCTCTGAACTGCGTCTGCGGCACAAACTAAGATGCCGTCGCGCATACAGCTCAACTAACGCGATCGTTATAAAGGTGTTTAAACAACAAAACACTTCCACTTGCATATATTTGAAAATCGGAATATCAGCTATTTCATGCCATATCTAACACATTTGTGAATATTTTGAATAAAAAAAGGAAAAATGACATAAAAGCAGATCATCATTCATTCAGCTCTGTTGTTTCTGCGGTGTGTCACGTGACAAGCAATGACGCGTCACCATGGAAACCATAAAGTGGCACATCTAAATAACGATCGCCTTGAAAAACTCACGCTGGGGGGTCAGCCAGAATATTTTAAATTTACGTGTGAAAGGGTAAATTCAATACTTGTTAAATGGTGTTTGCAGAAAAGTCTGATACAAATAAAAAAATAGGCCTATAATATATATATATATATATATATATATATATATATATATATATATATACATATATACATATTCAATTTGTAATTTTGTCCCAGACATTACGAGATTACGTCAGCGTCAATCACAATCAAGTTACGTACGTACATCACGCGCAGCAACACAAACGTATCCCCGCTGTTTGCTAAAGTTAAAGGTGTTTGGAGGCTCCAAAAAAAGGGGTTGTTGGGGGGGGGGGGGGGTCGCGGGGCAGCAGCGCATTTATCATGGGGGTCGAATTCTTTAAAAGTTTGGGAACCCCTGGTCTATGGGACAGTCACAGGCCTCCAGGTTTTCATCCAAAATATCTTAAATTGTGGTAAACCAATGCAAGCGTAGCCTATGACCTAAATCACACTTGCTTCAGGGGCTGGTAAATTGCGTCAATTTTTCTTAAAATGACAATGTCAATTTTCGGTTTATCTTTCGTCCCAGTTCCTGTTCGGTCTCTTCCTATGACCTCAATCACACTTGCTTCAGGGGCTAGTAAATTGCGTCAATTTTCGGTTTATCTTTCGTCCCAGTTCCTGTTCGGTCTCTTTCTTCCACCATTCCAACTCCCAGCTCCTCATGTTTCCTTTGTTTGGAGTGTTTTAACTTCCTTACATGGCAATGTGTATTCAGAGGGAAAACCTCAAAGAGGAAAGCTGCACCAATCTGCTCTGAGGTGCCACCAACAAGAATATAACACCAGCAATTCTGCTCCTGAAATATATAAAAAATGTCTTTCAAACATAACATGTGAATGAGTGGCTGAACTGCAGGGTTAATTTAAAACCGAAAACGTCAGCGTTGAATATGCGGTACCATGAGCGTCTGAAACAGGGCGATTTGCTCAAGAACATTCCGCAGCACTTTGTTTCTGTCTCCACGCCAGTCAGGCTCCTAACAGCAGTCTGCTGTGGAATCCGTCCGTCTGCCTGCTGATTGGTCAGGCCTTCCTCTGACTTTGCTGGTTTGGAATTTTGGCCTGTTACTGTTAACTTCCTTTTTCAGTGATCTGTGCAAACATGGGCATGATTGAATTTCCTCTAGGATACTAATTTCAGTTAAACTCACAACCTAAGACTGTGACCGGTTGTATTGAAACATCAATGTTTTATATCCTCAATGAACAGTATACATGAACATTTTCTTGAAGAATGAAGGGCATTTTTAAGGTTTTATTAGCACACGTTTAAATTTTTATTATAATTTTTTTTTTCATTGGCAATTTTAGTTTGAGGCCCCTAGAGCAGGGGTTCCCAAACTTTTAAACCCGCGACCCCCATGATAAATGCGCTGCTGCCCCGCGCGACCCCCCCCCCCCCCCCCCAACAACCCCTTTTTTTGGAGCTGCGCGTGAACCACTAACTTAACCAAACAGCGATATACGTTGTGTTGCTGCGCGTGATGTACGTACGTAACTTGATTGTTATTGACGCTGACGTAATCTCGTAATGTCTGGGACAAAATTACAAATTGAATATGTATATATGTATATATATATATATATATATATATATATATATATATATATATATATTATAGGCCTATTTTTTTATTTTGTATCAGACTTTTCTGCAAACACCATTTAACAAGTATTGAATTTACCCTTTCACACGTAAATTTAAAATATTCTGGCTGACCCCCCCAGCGTGAGTTTTTCAAGGCGATCGTTATTTAGATGTGCCACTTTATGGTTTCCATGGTGACGCGTCATTGCTTGTCACGTGACACACCGCAGAAACAACAGAGCTGAATTAATGATGATCTGCTTTTATGTCATTTTTCCTTTTTTTATTCAAAATATTCACAAATTTGTTAGATATGGCATGAAATAGCTGATATTCCGATTTTCAAATATATGCAAGTGGAAGTGTTTTGTTGTTTAAACACCTTTATAACGATCGCGTTAGTTGAGCTGTATGCGCGACGGCATCTTAGTTTGTGCCGCAGACGCAGTTCAGAGAATCGGATCTGTTGGATTTACAACACGTGAATTCATCCACTTCTCCCGAAATACATAAAAGTAAAGGAATCAAAAACTAAAATAAAAATATAAAAAACTTAAAATAAATAAACTAAAAAAAAAAATTATGGGATTAATATCCTGCCATGATTCAAAACTGAAAATAAAGTTCTGAAAGGTTGAAACTAAGTGTTCGAAAACTCAAAATCGTACAAAAAAAAGTTTTGCAAGATCGAAAAATAAGATTTGCAAGCTTGCAAAATGTAAAAAATAAAAATATCTCTGCAAACATTAAGTTGTTTTTGAGATTTCCTTCTTCAGAACTGCAACATTTTTTTACTACGATGTTGCGCAAAGAATTTTTCAGAGTTTCAAATTTGTCAGTGTTCTCCCACTGTATTTAGTTTGTTTTCCAGGTTTGAAACCTTATAAATGGTGATCCGAAAACTGGTGTGCGAATGTGTGAAAAAAAGTTTTGAAACTCTGAAAACAGAGTTTTGCAGGCTTGCAAAATGGTTAAAAAAAAAAAAATCTCTGCAAACATAATTTTGTTTTTGAGTTTTCCTTCTTCAGAAGTGCAACAATCTTTTTTACAGTGTTGTGCAATCATTTTTTCAGAGTTTCGAATTTGTCACTGTTCTCCCAGTGTGTAGTTTGTTTTCCAGATTTGAAACCTTGTAAATAGTGATCTGAAAACTGGTGTGCGAATAGGTGAAAAAAAGTTTGAAACTCTGAAAACTGAGGTTCGAAAGGGCGAAACTTATTACATTACATTATATTTGCACTCCTATTGCAGACTATTTTTTCAGAGCCGAGTTTACAACACCCACTTTGCAGAGATACGCCTACACAGTTGCGAGCTTGCGACTCACGTGATTTGTGGCAGCGTTGTCACGCAGCTCTGTTCTGAAACTCTGAAACTCAGACTGAGCGAAAATGAAGCTTCGCAACCTCGCAACTTAAAAAAAAAAAGGCTGGGGGGAGGGCCTTCTGCTCTTGGCCAATGCTTTGCTGTCTGCTGACGTACAGTCCAATCACAAGTCGTATTTACTGGAAAGGTGGGATTGACCGACTGCTCCGCCAATGACGAAAGCGCACAGGATACGCAAACAGAGGATGCACGGATCTCTGGCCAGGCGGTCCCGTCTAGAGCTGCAAGAACCACGTCCATGGCTGGGAGAGAGGTGAAAAACTTTGTTAACAGTACCATGTTGTAACCATTAACTTTAGCTAACTAAAAAGCTAGCTAATACCTGTGAACTTATTAGCCTGCTTGTGATCATCTCTGTAGTCACTAGCTAACTGAGGCTGTGTTCGAAACTTTAAAGTAAAGTTATGGTGAATTTTCCTGGGCAGATTGATCACTCCTCCTGACCATGACTAACGTTAACCCTCAACATGCCATAGTGAAATGTCCATTTTCATTCATTTGGGTTTCGTGGGGTGAAATAATAGCCTACATTTGCTGCCGATGTAATTCCAAGTTAGCTTTTGGTCGCATTGCATGTAGCAGCTAACGTTAGTAATCTAATGTTAATGTTATACATGAGACCAATATAATGAGTCCGCTCCACAAAGCCTGGTAAACCTGCTCTGTGTTCGACTTCATTACACCATCAGCCACTGACAGCCAGATGATGGCCAGTTGAAGTTGCTGTGACTGTTGTTCATGACTAACGTTACCACATGGCCAACTCAAGCATGTTCAAAGAGAATATTTTTTGTGAGGTAACGTTAATAGGCCTATTCAATTCCATTTTCAATTCAATTTGTTTTATTGACATTATCTATCTATAAATTAGAGAAACGACTGTCTGTCTGTGTGTGTCTGTATACCTGTTATTCGCATATCTCTCGAACCGTTAGTTCGATGGATTTCAAAATTGACAGGTGTCTTGCTACAGGCACGAGTAAGTGCAGTGCCAAGTTTGACGTTGTTTCGATGAGAAATGCAAAAGATATCGTTAAATATATCGGTCAAAGAAGCCCCAAGAAGGTTGTGTTTTAAAAATAAACATTCTGACAAACACTCAGTCAGCTACACAGTTTACTTCTGTTCTGAATATTATAGTTTGGTTACAAAATCTTGATAAATCCATTTTGATTAATTTGAGAAAAAAATGTGTTTTTATTTACCAAGAAAGTGGCAAGATGAAAAACATTATTTTCCGTTTCAAACTTTCACATAGCATCTTTAGGTTATAATAACATAAAAAAATCTAATCCAAATTTTGATTTTTAAAGACTTATTTAAAAACGGATTATTTTTTCCCAAAAATGCAATAAATTCATGACACTTTTTTTTTCAAAATGCAATTAATCCATTGAATCAATATAAAAGTTATTTTTTTTATCATATTGAAACTGTTGAAATTAGCCATCATTAAGAAATATCTCCTTAACTTTTTTGATCAGCTCACAAAAACTGATTTTGCACGGGCACTTTGCACTGCTCCCTGAATCGACGTGCTTATTCATTTGTGGATGTAAACTGAATCTATAAGTCAGCTATGCTGTTTACTTCTGAATATCATATTTCATTCTGGTGCGCTTAACGTTACCACTACTGTGTAATAATAGCCTATGCTATTCACCAACTAAACATATCCTATTCAATGCGTTCACAGTCTCTTTCACGGCCATCATTTGTAGTTCACTTAGTGCTTTCTACCATGCACAAATAAAAATGTCACTGAACTTTTGCTGTGTAGTTGTAACAATGAGCACTCAAACACACCAAACCAACAATTACTAAAAACACACTTAAAAACTGATTTTGCACGGGCATTTTGCAATAGTATTTACAACTACATTGTCAAAGCAACCAGACAAGAGACAATTCCCACGAATATTCCTGTCATTCAGTATTGCTGTTAGTGAAAGAGCTAAAACAAATCATGAAAAATACTTACTTCACATACAGCAGAGCATCAAGTAGGTGATTGCTAATATAAATTTTCATTGCATTGATATTTCACTGACGAATCACAAAAGCATATTTTCTGTCCACCGACAGCTCCGCCATGCTTTTTGTTAATCTTGCTGTCTCCCTTGGTCATCATCACTTCTCCCCGAGAGGTGCACCGGTGTTTGAACACTACATCTAAATGGTTCATTAGTCCTATAGTGGTTAGTAAGTGATTCCGAACACAGCCAACATAGGTTGGATGGGATAGTAAAGACAATGTATTGGCCATAGCAAGGCAGCGTAGATGCATATCATTGTTATGATTTGTGATATTCCGTCTTCCGTTATCCAGATCCAATGTTCTAAAATTTCCAATTCTTGCAGGAGGAATATACTGCAATAGCTGATGCTGCACAGTCGTTAATATCATTGATTTCGAGAAGACAGCAACAACCCGAAGGCAGTGGTCAAGGAGGAAGAGGGCAACCACCTCGAAGGTTGCAGTCAGATGGACACAACACCCCAAGTACATCAGTTGGAACAAGTCAGCTACCGACGATCCAAAATGAAATGCAGAGGTAGGTGCCGCCACACTATATTGCAATTCTTCATATACATATTACTCTTTTTGTGACTGATTACTATGCTGACTTTGGTCTTGCAGTGTATAACGTTACAATACACTTGTTTCATATACCAGAACACAGAACATGAAAAAAAAAAATACAAAGATAGAAAATTAGATAACTGGTACAGACACATGCTGGTTTCATTGAACAACAATCTTTTAATTGCTGTCACAAAATAACTTTTGATTTTTTGTTTTTATATATATTTTTTGTCCCATGGAACATATGGATATGTTTATTGCCCACTAGCATCAATGGCTGTACAGACTAGGTTTTCTAAAATCCATCATGATTGTGCTGCAATAGTGTAATTTTCTCTTCACTTGTTGTTTTCACTAATTGTGTTTTATCACTGACATGCACAAAGAAGAATATAAACCTGATAAGATAAAACACTGCATGAAATGCTGTTGTTACTGAAAAATCTTTAAATACTTTGACTCAGACTTTCACTTCAGTGGGTAATGATATATTTGAAGGATACATTGATTTGCTAAATGCAGTGTACAACTTGTGTTTGCAGTGTTTTTCCTTTTTGTTTCAGGTCATTTCCAGGTTATTTTCGTCGTGAAATGATTCGCTCCAAGAAACGCCCTGCTGCTCTATCCAAAATATCTCCAGCGATAGCCATAAAATATGTCAGGCTTCAGTTTTTGTTGCTGTCTAGTCCGACTGATCGCACACCAAAGCCATCTGAAGAAATCAAACTCCTCGAGGCAGGCTTGGGGAAAAGAACCATGACAGTGGCTGATAACTCTTGCCATGAGGAGGTAATCTAGATTTGATGTGTTTTTGTTGCGTCACAAGTGTTTAACTCTTCTATTCTAACATCAATTTGCAATTTGCTAATCACTATTTCAGTTAAATGGTTATTGCTTCATTATAACCTTTTTAAAGACCCCCTACACTCACGTTAAAATTCTGCTGTGGTTAATATTTGTTTTACATGGTTTTCCCACATACAGTGTTCTAAAAACTTCTGAAAAGGGTCTGGAAGCACATCTACTCTTTCTCCCTCATTTAGAAATTCTGGATCTATGAATTTTCAAATATGTAAATAGAACCACTGCTTGCATGGGACTTGTGACAAAACTTGTACACATACAAGTATATTCTAATGTTGTTGTTATTAATGCAGATCCAAGGTACATAAAAAGTTTAGTTTCAAGTCTCAAGGTGTGAGAAAAAAGGAAAACAAGAAAAGTCTGTGCTTGCTGCAACTTAAAAAAGTAGATAGTAGAGGTATTTTAAGCAATATTTGATGTAGTAGATAAGTACTTGAAGTAGATCTGGAACAAGTAGTAGCACAAAGGTTCTCAGTACTTGAGGCAGTGCTGTAAGTAGTAGTAGTATAATGGGTTAAAATACTTAAAGTAAAGGAACAAATTTAATTGTTTAATTGACAGGGACAAATGCATGACACATTGCTTCATAATACAGGCAACTTAATTCAGAAATGGTTGAATGAAGTCTTCATGTTGTAGTTCGCTTAAACAGTGTAAAAGTAGTTGGGTAACGAAATTTAGATGGAAGAATAATATAGAAATAATTCTTGCTTTGATAAAGTAAGGGCGCTATATATACAAACCTTTTGAGTGATTCATGCAACAGTTTAAGTGCAGTTGCATATTTAATTAAATTTACTCTTACACTAAGCATCACTGCTTTTCATGTGAAATCTTTGTTTAGATTGTCTGTCAACTTGAAGAGCAGTACCCCAGTTGAAGCAGTTGTCCGGAGGCTGGCTATGTTATAAATCAACAGGTCAGTTATAGTGAGTGTAGGATAAGGAAACCTGCTGGAGCTTTTAACCCACTGAATGAATTTGAAGTCATGCTTTAGAACAACCAGTTTTGGACATGAAGCATAGTCTCCCCAGTGTTTTATCTGCAAGTTTAAACAGTTATGGTGGTTTGTGTTTGATACTGTTTTTTAATAGTATTTGTCTTGTATAGTAAATACTTTATTAGTAAAGCAATGTTATTTGGCATCTCATAGTTGTAAAAACAGTAAAGTAAGTTATTATGTATTTGCTTTGTGTATTTTTTGATTACAAGGTGGTCAAGGACAGAGAAAATTGATAGTTGTCGCTACAGAGTCTGAGGGCTACACTGGACGACTCCTTAAAACGGTCACAAATAATGGCAAACTAATTCTGTACATTGTCCCACTACAAGAGGAGCTAGATGCAAGCCCCCTCCCCCACAATGCTCCAGAATTTTTTCCAAAATGCCAAAATCCTCATGCAAAAACTGTGGAGTTGTTATGCCTTTACAGTTCCTGGCTCTGCACATCAAATCTTGTAATGCTGAAATTGTAAGTAACACTCACATTATTCAGTATGTTAAAGAATGAAGTGTGGTTCATTACCTTTCAAATTCCACTTCAGAATCTTTTTTTGTCTGTTCCAAACCCAAACCTTCTACCTAAAATGAATTTTGTTTCCCAATTCACAGAGCAGTGATGAGCCTGAAATTGTCAGTATTGAAGAGAAAGAAGTCAATACTACAGTTGAGTATTACATTTTTTCAATATACCCAACTTCTGAATGTCTTTCGAGATGTAATTACAATGTTTTTAATGTATTTAGTTTATTTAAAACATAATAATAATACTTAAAATTAATAATAAAAATCTGTACATTTCTCTGTTTCTGTATTTAGGAAGTATGCCCAATATGTGAAAACCAATTTCCCAGAGAGGATATTGCATACCATGCCAGCTTTTGTGGAGATGGGTATTAATCAATTTGCATTCATCATGTCTTACATTTCACTAACGTGATGTTTTTACAGTTTTAATTACAATTGAGGTTCTCATGGTATATCTAAACATGTTTAGATTTCCAGCAGACACCTTGATGCCATTACTTGAAGATGATGCCAGAGAGGGGACTTCAAGCACAATTGATCTCTTGCCTCATGGTTCCAGGACTACAGAACAAAGCACCAGTCCCACTGGTGTAGTCAATGACATGGCCGGACCATCAACTATGCTTGCTGATCCCACTGTCCCAGGTGCCAGTCAAGAGCATAAGCTTTTAACAGAGCTCACAAACACAAGAATATATTTAGTTTTCTGTTTTTGCTGCCACAAGTCAGTTGTTAAATGTCATTGTCATGTTAACCTGTCCTGTCCCTCTTACAGGACCTGCATCTTTGGCTTCTGTTTGATGTTAATTGTTTGTAATCATGCTGATTAATACACTCAAATACATAGTAATCAGGCTCTGTACATTTTTAATATCACACTGAAATGTATTTGACTGTTTAATGTTTATTTTTTTTGTTTGTGTATTTATTTTATATTTCATAGAATGGAAGCGAATCATGAATGCTTCAAGTGCAGCAACACTGTTCAGAAGAGTTATCTTGAGGGAGCAACAGCTGGAGATACCTCTTCGCTTCTCGATGGACCTACATTCTGATGTTGAAGAGAGAGAAAAGGCAGTAATCGCATTCTACAAGACTCAGAGAACTAAATGGGCCTCCCCACTTCACTGTGTGCTGGAAGGTAAGAATGTTTCTTTAAATTTTTAAACCAAGGTTTTAACAATATAATATACATGGCATAACTTGTAAAGAGTTTTTTTCAAGTCACAATTAGGGTTGAACGATACATCGAATTTTCATCGTCATCGCGGTATGAACTCGTGCAATGAACACATCGCAACAGACAGCCTGACACGATGAATAAATGCCTGGTTCAGATTACAAGATTTTTGTTTCTGTTAAGATAGTCACGGTGTCATATTACACGATTTTGACTAGTAAAATCTTGTCGTGTGTGGACAAGAAACATGTCGGACTATACGTTGCTTTCCGACCAGTCATCGCGTGCGGTCACACGCACACACTCGCAAACATAGCTCGCACACACACGCACACACACACACACACACACTCACTGTCCCTCGCTCACACAACCACCAACTCGCACAAGCTCACACACACACACACACACACACTCACTGTTGCTCGCAATCTCACTCACTCGCGCACACTCACTCTTGCTCACTTACTCAACCCGTCATGGAGGAGTGTTAAAAAATTAAACATGCTAGTCTTTCTGTCGTGATGTCGTGAAGCATCGCAGATGCGACGTAGGTTGTCGCCCACTATGACACAATATACGAGATGAAACGATCGAATCTTGCGTCCCGACACCCGTTGTCGTTTACGAATCTTCACGACACCCTACGTCAAACGGATCGTGCCAAAATCGCGCTAAAATCGTGTAATCTGAACCAGGCAGGTAATAAACGTTTGACCTATCATGCAAAGAACCTATTAAAGCACTAAGACATGGGAACAGTATAGCATTCACATTTGAATATTTATCGCAAGTCATATTGTCATCACAATATTAAACAATGTTATCGCACATCGCAGCTTTTCCTCATATCGTGCAGCCCTAGTCACAATTTCAATATTGAGATTGATTAACTGATAAGGGTTAGTGCTTTTGCTTCTGCAAGCACTGTTTGTTATATAATAACAATGTAACCTTCATTTAGTGATATGTGCGTTTAGCTCAGGTTGGCAAAACTGGGACCATCCTGTCGGGTTTAGAAACACATATAACAATAATTTGGGATGCAGGTATAAGCCTGTAACAACATGCATGCAAAATACAACTGAAATTACATTCTCGATTTGGCCACACTCACAGTTACTCAGTTATCTGTTCGGTTTGTTATTAATTCCTTTTAATTATTACGCAGACTACATTAAATTGCAAATTATATTGTGCATAAATTCTAGGTGAAGTGTGTTTTTGTCATTCCCCCTCACTTCACATATATCTCATCAGACTCGGACAACAATAGTTGATGCTTCCTGCAGGTGTAACAGGTTCAAAAAGAGATTGCTCCTTTCTATCATTGACATGTCTCTTTGTTGGAGTTTTTGTAACACAGCCTTATAAAAGATGTGGGCCAATGTTTGAATGACAAACTTTACACATTTTTAGTGTTTGCTATGAACAAAGTAAACCCAAGCCAATGCTAGCTTGACATGAACGCCTCTTACTTTCACCCTACATTGTGAGTGGTTCCAGGTCCTTGACAGTCAATCACATACCCTTTTGTAGTGATTTAACAATTATCCTTTCGGTTTAGGTGATGCTGCCATCAGTGATGGTGTAAGTCGGTACTTCATCAGCTTTGCTATGCAGACCTTGCAGTCTGGATTCCACATCAATTTGGTATGTCTTAGTTTAGTTTTGTTTATATCTTTCAACACTGGGAAATTTTTCATGACCTAAACTTGAGAAGACCTGTACTGTGCCTTATGCTAACTCTTGTTTCATCTTTATTTACAGGCAATGCTGATGTGACTAGGCTGTTTGAGGGACAGAAGGATCACCTCATCCCATGTGCCTCCCAGCCACTCATTGATTCTGACCTTTTTCTGATGGCAGGTAGAATGGTGGGACATTCATTTATACATGGTGGCCCGGGATTGCCAGGGATCAGTCCTGCTGTAGTCCATGTGCAATTAGAGACACAAACATAGACATCGAAATATTTACCTGATAACTACCAAAATAACAAAATAAAGAACACAATAAATTTTTTATTAAGAATCTTTTTTTTAAGCTTTTTTTGGTGATAAAATAAGAGTGTGTGTGTGTGTGTGTGTGTGTGTGTGTGTGTGTGTGTGTGTGTGTGTGTAAACTAATAGACTAATGTGGGGAACTTATTTCCTCAGCTGGATGGCAACAGGGAGCTATCTGAGGACCAGAAAGCGGCTGTCAATAGCCTAGCCGACATGTGGGAATTGCCACGACTGACTAATCTGAACAGACAATATCTTCATCAGAGGCTGTTGCAGCATGCGGTAATGACATAACCTAACACAACCAAATAATCTTACATAATCTTAAACAATCTAAAACCATCCTTATGATACATGACTCAGCTAGTTTTTCATTAGTCACAATATTCAGTACACTTTAAACACTACGAAGCGGCACACTATACCTACCTATACCTTATATAAAAGGGGTGATGGTTCAGCCTGTTCACCCTGCTGCCTTCTGGGAAGAGATATAGAAGTTTCAGCTAACGCACCACCAGCTTTTCCCCCAAAAGCTGATTCAGACTTTTAAGCTCAAATTCATCCTCAGCACTGCTCCATTGATTATAGATTATTTCTGTTTACCATTTTCATAATTGCTTTCATATTACTGTATATTGTCTGCTACATAGCAGAAGGGAGTTACAGACTCAATTTCACTTTACAACCTGTTGTAAAGTGACAAATAAATACCTTGTACTATACATCACCTTGTCGAACAGTCGGTCAGTCATTATGCAGTCCAGAGTTGCTTATATCAAATTCAGGACATTTGTGTCAAACATTCGTGTTGCTTTGAGGGTGAATTTTTTTTTACATGTAATGATCCCATGACCTTCTGTCAGCAGGCCATAATTTCAGTATTGCAATGGAATTATTTTTGGTGAATAATTTTACTCATGCTCTCACTCCCTATTTTCTTCTCATGTGATATACTCCCAGAGTTGAAAGTGAGTTCTAATCAGTGGTTATGAATCAAAGCAATATTTGAATACCTTACTGAGACCCAGATTAAAGAGCAAACAGGTCATTGTGTCATTCCTATCACCTGTGTTGTCTACATTTTTAGACAATTATCCAAAGGAGCTCAGATTTTAAAAAAAAAATGGCTATATTGTCCACTTCAGCCACCAATAACTATCTTTTTACTTAAGATTTTTGATTGTATCTGTGTGTGTGTGTTATGATTATTGCAGATTCTGGGAAGAACCGCTTCTCAGATCAAACAGATGAGAAAGGGCTTAAAAGAAACAGGAGTGTGGTCAATACTGTCAGAAAGAAGAGATGTGGCTGAAGCTGTCTTCCCGTGTGAAAAAGAAGTTATCTGCAGCCCCCAGGTAATACTCCTATGGGGACCTACGGTTGATTTATTATCTTTACATTTGAATGAATTTTATGTATGATAATTGGTAAAGGGTGTAATAACTTGTTATACTGTATATTGTTTACACTTCTAATTTAAAGAAATTAATGTCAAATTTGTGCGTCAACAAGGTCATGATTGATCACATCATCTGGCCAACAAGTGAGGTTGTTGAGGACGACGACGAGGAATTTCCACTTGAGACAAGAGCCAAAATTGGAATGTACCTTCGGCATTTCATTGAAACGGGTATGTCATATCCATATACTTGTCATTATGCAGATGTCAATGAACAATGACACAGCATAAGACACTTGTAATGTAAGTGCAAAGTTGTGTTCGCCGTGTATTATTTTTATTTTTTTTACCTTAACCCACAGCTTAAAGTCATAGTCACATTACGCTTCCTCCTTAAAGAGATGTTGTCCTTAGCCTGAACCTTGTGTTGCATAGCAACCCATCCCTAATACGTCTAAATATTGATCATTTCCCCAATTAATACAATTTCCTGTCATTTATTTTATGAGTTGAATAATTACGTTTGAGTTATTGTGAAAAAAGCTTTTCTTTTTCTAGCACCAGCAACATCTCGGATGAACCTACTCAAGTTTTGGACTGGATGGGAAGTTCTCTCTGGGCAGCTGAAGCTGGAGGTGGTACGTGGGGAGTTCCCAAAATCCTCGACTTGTTACCAGAGCCTACGCATCCTTGGCCACTTCTCAACTTATGAGGAACTTAAACAAGCACTTGAAGCATCTATCGGGACATCCGATACTGGATTTGGACTGATATAATGCAGCTCCATGCAATACATGTGTGAAACATGTCAGTTCTCAATTTCCTTTTTTTCACATTTCATTTATTTTAGGCCAACGTATATTTAACAATGTTGAAGTAAAGAAAAAAAAATGTTATCTTTACAGGCCGTGGAGTTGTAGCATAATGTAATGTTGTCATAATGAATGGTGTTTTTGAAAACAGAAATTACAAAATGCATGTTCGGTAAGTGTTTATTCACAGTATTCCCTTTGTGTCCAGTATTCTTCAGGATTACATTTACAATGTTTAAACCAAATATTTTAAGAGAATGTTCACAACCTGTTGTACTGTGAGTGTTCAACAATCTTCATACGTTTCAAAGATTTTTATCGACAATTACATGACATTTATGCAAAGAGTCAGTATTTGCAGTGTTGGCCCTTCTTTTTTCAGGACCTCTGCAATTCACAGCCAAAAAATACTTTCATAATAACTTCCCACACTCCTCCAGATAGCATTCTTTCATAATAACTTCTTGGAGTTTGTCAGAATTAGTGGGTTTTTGTTTGTCCACCCGCCTCTTGAGGATTGACCACAAGTTCTCAATGGGATTAAGATCTGGGGAGTTTCCAGGCCATGGACCCAAAATTTCAACATTCTGGTCACCCGAGCCACTTAGTTATCACTTTTGCCTTATGGCACGGTGCTCTATCGTGCTGGAAAATGCATTGTTCTTCACCAAACTGTTGTTGGGTTGTTGGAAGAAGTTGCTGTTGGAGGGTGTTTTGGTACCATTCTTTATTCATGGCTGTGTTTTTGGGCAGAATTGTGAGTGAGCCCACTCCCTTGGATGAGAAGCAACCCCACACATGAATGGTGTCAGGATGCTTTACTGTTGACATGACACAGGACTGATGGTAGCGCTCACCTTTTCTTCTCCGGACAAACCTTTTTTTCCAGATGCCCCAAACAATCGGAAAGGGACTTCATCGGAGAATATGACTTTGCCCCAGTCCTCAGCAGTCCATTCACTATACTTTTCTGCAGAAGATCAATCTGTTCCTGATGTTTTTTTGGAGAGAAGTGGCTTCTTTGCTGCCCTTCTTGACACCAGGCCATCTTCCAAAAGTCTTCGCCTCACTGTGCGTGCAGATGCGCTCACACCTGCCTGCTGCCATTCCTGAGCAAGCTCTGCACTGGTAAGTCCGATCCCGCAGCTGAATCCTCTTTAGGAGACGATCCTGACGCTTGCTGGACTTTCTTGGACGCCCTGAAGCCTTCTTTACAAGAATTGAACCTCTTTCCTTGAAGTTCTTGATGAACCTATAAATTGTTGATTTAGGTGCAATCTTAGTAGCCACAATATCCTTGGCTGTGAACCCATTTTTATGCAACGCAATGATGGCTGCACGCGTTTCTTTGCAGGTCACCATGGTTAACAATGGAAGAACAATGATTTCAAGCATCACCCTCCTTTTAAAATGTCAGTCTGCCATTCTAACCCAATCAGCCTGACATAATGATCTCCAGCCTTGTGCTCGTCAACATTCTCACCTGAGTTAACAAGATGATTACTGAAATGATCTCAGCAGGTCCTTTAATGATAGCAATGAAATGCAGTGGAAAGGTTTTTTTGGGATTAATTTAATTTTCATGGCAAAGAAGGGACTATGCAATTCATCTGATCACTCTTCATAACATTCTGGAGTATATGCAAATTACTATTATAAAAACTTAAGTAGCAACTTTTCCAATTTCCAATATTTATGTAATTCTCAAAACTTTTGGCCACGACTGTAAGTGTTGGTTGATTGCTTCACTTATAGTGTTAAAGTGAAGTTATTGAGATTAGCAGAGTGTCTAAGTTTTTTAACTGCTTAAGTGGAAGTGGAATATTTTTCTTGTAGGGAGGTGGATGTCATTTATTTTAGAAATTACTCTTTTTCTCCTGTGTTTGAGTTAGAGAGGAAGTCAGGGAAGTATCTCTTCCATTTTTTTTCCCTTTTCTTTTGATAGGTAAGTTAATACTTAAAACCTTAGTTAGAGGAACCTTTTGTTTATTGTTTTGGCCTTTCCCCTCCTGAAGCCTTACGTATTTTTTTTCCATTCTGTTAAATAAAATTCCTCTTTTTGTTTGCTCAAACTGGTGTTGTGTGTGTCAGCCCTGGAACTTGGAGACGGCAGTTCTCTCAGTCTCTCCCCACCGTTTATTTGTTACACCCCTTTCACCCCTAGATCTTTTTTTAAAAAGGGGTACGTAACAAAATGGCATGGAATTTGATAGCATAACAACTGAAGGTCTATGAAACGTTAGTCAATCAAGCATTTTTTTAAACAATGGCACTTAAAGTTTTTAACAAAATTATTATTTTAACCTTATAGCCTGTGAATAAATAAAATGCATACTTTTCAATTAAAGAACACTTAGAGAGTGTAGGTTGCTTCTGGGGTTTAGATTTGTACTTCAATATAATGAGGTCCAAGTTTAAGAATAGGCTACACTAGTTTTTTTTTTTTTTTTACTCGCTATTTAACAGCATTAACTTACAATGAAATACATCTTCCTTCAGGTAGACTGAATGTTTTCCTGCCTAAATGTTGGGCTCATGATCAATAAGTTGCATTTGCCCAAACTGATTTTGTAAAATCAAATTGCTGGTGAACCTGGATGCAGTTAGCGCGAGTCGCTCACTGTGAAGCGGGAGCAGCTGGCAGAGGATGAAAGAAACTGGCGAAAGAGAAGATAAATCTGCCAAAGAGACAAAAACTTTTGTTCTTAATGTATATGTTGCTTTTGTAGCTACTATTGTCAGTTTTGCACTTTTTTAATTGTACGTGGCAAACGCTGCAGTCGTTTTGGCAAAACAATGTAAAAATATATTGCAGTAATAAAAAACTGTCCTGAGACATCATGTAGACCTAATAATTTTTAGTTTCATTACTGGGCAATTCGTTACTGATGTGACAAAATGTGACAAAAGAACACTTCTTGGTTTTAGGTTTTAGGACAACTTTTAAGAAAGGTTTTGAGCCACTTCAAATGTTGACTACTGTATAGCGCAATATAATTTTTTTAGTTTGATTATAACTTAAATTCAAAAGAAGTTGCCTTAACTAAAAAAAAAAAAAAATGCAAACTGTTGCGTTAATATAATTTTGTAGTGTCCAAACAATATTTTTAGAGTGTGAAATATAAAATCTCACAGAATGTAGCCTATTCATTACCAGATTATTGAACCATCTCTTTATGTTTTTCGAAATCCCAAACAGAGTCCAGACATCAGAAAAATATCCATCTATGAATGTGTTTTATAGGCTATTTTAGGTTTGGGAAATACACAGACGTTTAAGGACGTGACAAAAAAGACCAGAGTTTGCATTCTGTAATATAATTTGTAAACGTTTTGTGATTTACAATGCACAAACCAGAAGCAACAATTTCTGCAGAATGGAGAAGAGTTTGGCCATTCTCAAAACATAAAATATCAATTTTATTTAAATTTTCATTTTTGTGTTTTCAGAGGAAAAATCAATGTTATGGCATCTCTCCATTATGGACCGTTCTAAAAGAAGAATTTATGCAAACGCATATAAAATGCTTTAAAAACTTTAACAGAGATGTCTAGAGGGTATTTAATAGGTCTGCCCCCACGTAAGATTTTTCTAGTTACTAGTTGTCGTTCATTTAAGTCATTATTCAAATAATTACATGTTTATATTAAATTAACATCTATAATCCATAATGAGACTTAATATATTTTGTGCTCTCATCTCCACAGTATACTATACGCACCTTTAAAGAGAAATCCAACCTTCACAGATTACATAATGCATTCATTTTGAATTTCTTTTAAAAGTAGACATTTCAAGCTTTCTGTAGATATATTTCTCATGTATGTGAAAACACCCCCAATTTTTAATTTATTTCATTATCAGGAAAAAATTCAAGTGATCGAGAGGGGGCACCTCCCTGTCATGCATGCGCATTATAATTTTCTCACAAAACACTTGAATATGAATAGTAATAGAGCACATTTCTTTTAGGTTACAGTATGGGATCCACATTAAAAATAAATCTTCACAAGTCTATAACCGAGACAGATGCATTTATAACCTGTAAATTGAAGGCTATTTGACTTTTTAAAATGATCTTATGGCCGATGCCACTCCAATTCGTTGATCATTAGTTGTTCTTGACCAAAGTTAAACGGATGCATGACTCTTATAAACTTGTTTTAATAAATCTTTTTTGCATTAAATAATAAAGATATAAAGCAAGTTAAATATTATTGTACATTGTCAAAAATTTTAATTTTTTACATGCAATTATCTAAAATAAAACCAAACAACATTTGTAATGAAGATAAAATATGTAGACAAATAAGAAAAACATGCACTCAGCATCATGTGCAAATCTTGCACTCTGATATTTTAAGGAATATGATACACACCTGCATTTAAATGTGGCTGGAATTTCTTTCTTATTTTTTACTTTACTTAAATTGTATGAAAGCAAGTAAAGAAGGCTCCATTTAAAATCACTTAAGTTGTTAATTAATGAAGCTCTTTTTTACATTGTGTGCAAGTATGTGCGTGACAAAAATGCATGCTGTTTTATTAAAGGAATTTTAAAATATAAATTAAAAATGTATTTGTGACAAATATAGGCCTAATATGTGAGAATATTGACATTTTGCATATAAATCCATGTAGCATAGGTCACTAAAATAGGCTACCACTTTTAATGCTCCAATGTAAAGTAAACCACCATTTCTTTAGAATAATATAACATAATTCATATTATATAAATAATACTGCACACATATTAAATGTTTCAAATCTAAAATATGGTGTTATATTGTGTAGCTTAGAGAAAATATAAGCACAGGCTCATAGGCTTGACATTTATCCTGCTTTAATTTGTTCCAAGAAACGCAAATAACTTTGTAAGTACTAAACTTTCATCTGTGAATATTAAATATTTTAACTACAGTGTTTTTCTTTCATTTTCCCCGACTGCAGCCGGTCAAATGTAACCACATCAGCTAGGCAAAGCTCACGCCTATTTGCGAAAATGTGCTTTGATGCGCTTGTTTGATAACTTGTGGTTAAAGCGCCACTCAGCGGTCAAAAGCTGCAAATGTACTTTGCAGACGCGGCACTCACGGCAGCAAAAAGCTCATTTTGGTTGGCCACCTACTGTATATTCAGACAGTTTGATTAAAGGAGATGTGATCCAATATATTCAGTCTGCCTGTAAGAACAGTCTTACTGGTTTCCTGATCTTGCGCTGCACACACATCAACATATCTTCACATGAGAAGCGTGTATTAAAAAAAGGGCCAATCATGGTAAGCATATATATCGTTGAAGTGGAAAAAGAAGTATGGACGAATGGTTGAGTAATAGAGAAGCGTGGCAAGCGTGGAAGCAAAGAAGCGGTTTGTGCAATATGCCATGAAAGGAAATTCAAGTTCACACTCGCATGCTGGCAGGGAATTTTTTGTGCGCGAGCTCCAAGATGGAGTGAAACGCCAACAAGTCGGCCTGCACTTTTGGCACTTTCACACGGGACGCGGCATGTGGTGAAATCACCGTGCAGCTGTTGCTTTCTCTCGTAGTAGAAGCAGTTTGTGCAATTGAAGCCTTGTTGTCTGCCTCTACACCGCAAACTTGCTGACTGAGTGCTCCTGTCTAAACGGTTGCAGCTTTTTTGACACTTGCTTGACACTTTTACACTTGCTTGCCTTTGTATAATTTTGTGAAACAACGGGGATGATTCTGAGTAATTGTTCTCCAAAACCATCAGAAAGCTGTGGTGAGAGGAAGTAGTTTGCTAAATAGTTTGTCAAACAATCATTTTATGAATAAATGTATTTCTTCACATTTAAACTGATAAGGTTGTGGGTCATTTTGGAGGACATGTGAAAATGTGAAAGTGCACTACATAAACCCACACAAAAGAATCAAATCATGTAAAACCCAGTAAACTTCAGATTATGACTTGTGACTTTAGAAACTGTTTAAATATGATAACATACTGTATGTATAACACTAAATTATACAATATTGATTGAACAATACTGATACAAACACTGATGAAGTACACCACAAAAATGTATTGCTCATCAGAAAAAAAAACTACTTTGAGAAAATAGTGTTAAATGCTATTTTAAAAGAATTCTATTTACATTTTAGATAAACTTTCTCATTTGAAATAAACTTTATATACAACAAAATAAACTATACATGAAATATATTTTTTTTAGTTTTGTAGTAGTTTTGTATTTCCTACAGGGCAGGGTAATGGAAGAGGTATGTAAAATGTTTTTTCTTTGCATTCAGAATAGGTCCAGATAGATTTCAAACCTATAGGGGATGCCTACATTGGATGGCCAATTTCACAAGTATTTTGTGTATTTTTAAAAATGCTGTATTTGTATTAAAATTTTAAATTTTTCCACACAGTATTTTGTATTTTTATTTTTAAATACTTTTTCATGTATTTACGCCCATCACAACACCAAATTTCCAGGGGCCTCATTTATCAACAGTGCATGCGCATAGATGTGTGCGTAATGAGTGCGTGAAACACTAACTATTAAATAAAAAAGAAATGTGTGTAAATATAAGCACACCTCTGAGAATGCTTACGCAGGGTATCTAGTGGTAGAATAGCACAGAGACTCTGGTGGTAGAATGGTGATACTACAAAGGGAAAAGTGCCATCGTGTGTGTCCTGTGTCCTTTAATTGCAAATACTCAATTAGTAATTCCATAGTTCAAGCTAGATATTTGCATAATTGGTGTGAAAAAAGCTATAAATAACAGCTGGGAAGTCATTTAAAAATGTAGCTATAATGTCATGGCTGATCTTGCTTTGCTGGAAGATCTGGCAAACCATGTGATGCACAGTGAATGCGTTTTTAAAGTCTGATCTGTTTAGTGAGAGCACAGAATGGCTTCTCAGTCTCTACCGCTTTCTTTCCCATGATTTCGGTGAGGACATATATTCACATGATTTATAAAGGGAGGTGTTGTCACTACATATAAGGTTCATTGGAGGCGTTTCTGAATGCACATGACCATGAACATGAACGAGCCTAGTGCTTAAGAACATGTGGGATTTATTAACAATGATTACTAGTTGGTGTGAGTTTGAACCCTGTGCACGTTCGATAAAATACAGATTTTTTCTGTACTTACATTCTAAATTTCATTCTTAGGACAAAATATATAACCTTTTCTACAGACTGTTGATAAATGAGGGCCCAGGTGCTCACATGAGAACCAGGCTGGAAACTTATTGCAGCTCTGATTATAACCCAATTACAACAGGTTGTGTTGAGCCCATGTATGCAATGACCCAAGTGCTATGTAAAGCGCTTTGAGTGCCCAGAAAAGCGCTATTTAAATGTAAGGAATTATAATGATCAATCAGAGGCTTTTAGATTAGTCACCAGTGATGGAGAAATCTGGAAAAATGCTAGAGATCAGTTTATTTCTATAAATAAACTTCTTTATGTTCAGTTTATTCACCCACTTAATTAATTCTGCACTCTCACAAATACTCATCATAAACAAGAGTGCACATTTGATGTAAAAAAAGAAATTCATATAGCGGTTTAGAAAACCAGATTCAGTGAGCACTCTCTAGACTGAAATCATCAGTTTTAGTGATGGGGAACGTTCGTTTGCTCGTTTTCTGTACGATTAAATCCCAATTTAAATATAACCATTCAAATAACCATAAAACAGCAGCAATGTGAAAAATGTGGGAAAATTCCTTAATGTAGTCTATTAATCGACATTAATCATTATCACATCAATAGCAACCAACAATGATTTTCTGCAGCACATACTGCAGCTCTATTCAGTGTTAATAGTCCATAAAAGTCTTAAATTTACTTGTATCAAATTAAGACTTAAATGCCTGAACTAGGAGAGCAGACATATTGGAGAGTAAAGGAGCTAAACAAAGCTGAGTTACCTTCATATGTGACCTGATTAGTTAATCTGGCCCAACACACCGACAACCACTGAGGACACTACGAACCAAGGAAAGACACCATCAATAGTCAGCGTGTGAGAAAGAACCCACCTAGAAAGTTCTGCTGTAGAACTTTTGGGCACATAAGAAACTGTAACACTTGATCCTCTGACCAAACTTAAACCTGCTGTATGTTACAGTCACTGTCTGTACTTGGTTTCTGAGAGGTGACTGAGAGGTCTGACCCATGTGTTTATTCATTCAGCCTGGCTTCCAGAGAATAAATATGTGTTTGTTTTGTAATGTTTAATCTGGCAACACTGCTAAGAAGAAATGCTGTAATTTAATATAATTTTTTCTTTGCTGTTTTTGATTCCAGACAACAACAAAAATAATTAATTAAAAATAAAAAAATATGATTTGATAAATCCCATGAGAAAGATTGTGGCCTATCCAGTGGTACATTGTTGGGGTAAAGAGATGAGATAATGGTTTTTAAAATAAGGCCCCATATTTTAATTTGCTATTATCTGCTGTGTTGATAATTTTACTGATCATATGTTTTGGTCCTTATGTATTGCAATATTTGCGGGGAATGATCAAGACAAGACTTGGAATTATTTATAGATCAAAGTATTAGATTATAAACTGAAGATTGCATATTGAACTTTATTCTCTTGCTATTATTTGAAAGGTACTGTCACTTTTTAAATAACAGCCTTAACAATTTTCATCAAAAGTGAAGCGCTAAATCATAAATGATTTAAAAATGGCCATGTTAATATTTCTTAACTCTTGGGCTTCATGTTTGACTGCCCTTTTTTTATGTGCTTATCACAAGAAATAAAAATAGACAAAACAAGAACTAGACCTTGCACACACTGGTACACCCGCACAAAATCAAAGACTAAGAACGTTAACTGCAAGTCAGTCGTTAACTGCAAGTTAAAAATCATTCGCGAAACTACCGCCAGGTAGCGCAAACCGATGGATTGCGAAAATGAATGTAATTGTAAAATGTTGGTTTGATAATGGAGATAAAAGGAGGAAGTAAACACAACAACAACATTATAATATAACATTGTAACATCCTTAAAACCCATTAGAAAATTTACAGTGAGTTAATTTCAAAACGTGGGATAGTATTAGGCTCATTTCGGTCCATTCCCGTTTAAAAAAAAAAAAAAAAGCCTTCAGGTTCCATATGCAGAGCGAAATGAGAACGGTCCAGCATTTAGAAATAATTCTTATTAACTCTGTTATTATTCTTGAATTTTCTAACGGCTAACCGTTTGCATTTTTGAATTATGCCTTTACTGTGTGACCAAAAATGGAGTATTTTCTGTTTCAGCTGTTTGATCGTGCTGGTGCCTCACGCGCACATATTCACTGGAAACAGTGCAGCCATTCACTGTGTCATCTGGCGTGAGCAGTGGTTAACTTTAGCATATTTTTGTTCATTTTGATTTTTTTTTCCGTCGAATACTGAAACACAGTGAACTACAAAGCCTATTTTCAAATGGGCAACATCACGAATATATGGAAACTTTTAAATTTCTCCAGAATGAGAGAGCCCCAACCTTACCTTATGTTTCCTTTAAATTATTATTATTATTATTTTATAATTAAGCATCATATACTCTAATTATATTTATCCATTAGAATTATAATTTTTAAATTCTTGTTCTGTTCTGATAAATTTGTTAAATTTAAAGGATTTGTTGTAAAGTGAAGGGAACTAAAAATATCCTGTTGGCGCCTATAACATTATTAGGCCTGCCGTTATTATTTCTGAATGTAATAAAATGCAAACTTTTTTTTCCTCTCAAAAAAAAAAAAAAAAAAAATGCAGCAAACGAAAAATAAGCGATTAATAAGTTAAAATGTGTTACTGTGGGTTAAAAAAAACATTATATACTTAGGACTTAGACTGGGCCTAATCTAGGCTATGTTGTTAACTATTTACAAGTTTTGTGTATGGTTTTATCTCGTTGTTTTTTTTTTTTTTCATTGCATCTGAAAATGACTTTGTGCGTGGGCATTCACTCCGCGTGCTCAAGCTGCCTCCGTGATGCTCAGCTGTGGACGATTTCAAAATGTTAGATATAAAGGTTGCCGTCCCATTTTATACAGGAATTATTTAAAAAAAAAAAAAAAAAAAAAAATCAAATTATATTCTTAGTTTCATGCTAACATGCAATCAAGGTCTTCGGATACTATACAAGATAAGATACTATATAAGATAAGATACTGTATAAGAAAGTGCATTTAGACTATTTAACATGCACTGTGACATTTTACCGTTTCAATTTATAAACTTCTTGAGATTTTAAAGTCAGTTTAATAGTATTGAAATTCAAGTTGAATCTAGTATGAAAAAGGTTTTAATTGCTTAAATTATTTCTGAATTAATAATATGTTATTATGACTTTTTCATCATATCATTTTTTACGAGCTGTAGCCTATTCATTTTCCATTTCGGAAACCAAGCACACACTTTTTTTTTTTTTTAAATCTATTATTAGCTTGCATATCTCCTACAACGGGGATTTTTTTTTTTTTTTTTTTTTTGAGCAGGGAGTCAAAAGATAATTACATCATCATTAGAGTTGACAATTAACTTCTAAAATGGAAAATAAGGGCTAATTGAGATTCTTTATTTTTATTCTTTATTTATAAGTGTTTATTCTTTAAGAAAATAAGGTACAGAATAATGGACGATCCAAATATTTGTAATGATAATATATTTTTAATAATGTAGGCCTATATCTGCCTGCAGTTAAAAAGTTATCATATTGTTTTTGCTTCAACAATATAGGCTAAAATTATTCTTAAAAAAAAAACTATATATATATATATATATATATATATATATATATATATATATATATATATATATATATATATATATATAAATACATACAATAAATAAATAAAAAAGCCATCGGCATGAGTACACTTTACCATTATAGAATTGGGGTAGTAATTTAGGAGGTGAAAATACTGTGGAATTACAAATGGTATGGGATTTTAAAGCATAACAAATAAAGGTCTATGAAATTTTAGGATCTGTACTTCAATATAATGAGGTCCAAGTTTAAGAATAGGCTACACTGCACTCTAAAAAAAAAAAACATTGGTCAACAAAAAAAAAATATGTTAACGTTTTCCACTAGAATTTTTATGTTAAGACTACTGGCAGAATTACATTAATTCAAAGCGATGTTTTGACTATGGTGAATTACCTTTTAGGCCACAATAAAACACATTTCTAAGTAACATGAACTTAATAATTTTCAACATGAATGCAAGTAATTAAGTTTATCCAACATAATGTTTTAAGTTAGGTGAAGAACTTTTTGGCCACAATAAAAACACATTTCTAAGTAACATGAACTTAATAATTAAGCTGAGCCCTGTCCTATAATAAAGACATTTTCCTGTGTTTTCCAGGAGGCAATTTTTAAAATATAAACAGACACCATTAATGATCAGTTTTTTTTTTAGTTTTTTTTTTTTTTGCAAATAATATTCAATTTTGATTAATATGCGCGAGGGAGGGAGAGCAAGACAGTTTGAAGACTGTGAGAGTGCGCGCGCGGCTGGAGGCGGGTCTGGGCCTGGGTCTCTCTCTCTCTCTCTCTCTCTCTCTCTCTCTCTGCTCGTTCTCTAAGTCATAGACAATAAAAGAAATGGACACTAGCAGTCACTAATCTACATCACTCACCGATCAAATAAGGCTTTCCACACCCCACACCGGTTCTGTTTGGTTCTGTTACTGAAGAATCCAACACGAGACAACGATATGGCGCAACCAAACTGTTACATGATTGGCTGTTAGCGTCTCACTCCCTACGTTGCTAGGTTACCAGAGACCGAGAGTGCCTTTTGTTCGTGCAACCAAACTTGCTTCGCAACCTCTGGTTTCTTCCGACGAAAAACATATATCGAACGTTTTATCTGAACAAATAGTGTAGCTACTCAATCAGTGACAAGCTACAGCTATAGCTAACTTTACCTCGGCACACAGACTATAACGTTACTATCAACACTGCTCAAATTTCAGAGTAAGGACTTGCAGATTTCGATATTCGGTTATAGTAGGCTATAACCAAACTGAATCCTGAGCGAATGCGAATGTAATTAAGCATAAAATTACCATTCACCACATGCTTCACTCGTCTCGTCTCGTCTCGTCTCGTCGTCTGGCCTTGAACATGCGCGCGCTGTTTACACGTCATCAAATTGTTTTTTACACATTAACAGAACTTAAAATTAAATTGTTTTTTGATTAACTGAAAATGTTAAAACTCTGACAAGTCATGATAGTATATTTCATCAATAGGCATAATTTGTGTGTCATCCCAGCTCAATAAAATAACAATTACAATTAAAAAGTCTAACAGTATCTCAGAACTTGATTTTTTATTCCACAACAATATATATATTTGAGTAATGACTAAAGGTCCTCTACATCTCTGCTAACACACAAACTAAAAGTAACTTAACTTATTGGTAATTTCATGAAATACCAATACACAACAAAACTCTGCTAACACACAACGTAACAGTTACTTAATGTATTGGTACTTGTTGGTAATTTCATGACTTACCAATTGACAACATAACTCCGACGTTGCATGCCCGTAATATTATTACCATCCCATTACCAACTCACAACGTCGTCAGTAAGTCCCTCCAACGTGACCAGATAACAAAGAACGTCCCAGATAGGTTCTCTATTCGTAATATATTGGTAACTTCATGACTTACTGGCAACGTAACTACAACGTCGTATGCACGTAATTTCATTACCATAACTTTTGTACGTTCTTTATATGCTCTGAGTATAGTGATAATTAAAAAGTGTAATTAAACTTCAGACACAAGATTAAGCGTTCCTTAAAGATAAAATGTGTTTCTTTTCACCAAGTCAGAATATGGACTTGCTTTTAATATATCGTGACGTGACATGCAGCGCGCGTGCTTCCACAGCTGACACACCGCACGCACAGACAAGAAAGGAAATAAATTTTTCAGAGTTGTGAAAAACTTTCTATTTCGTAAGGAGTTATGAACGTGAAATAATGACACAGACTGGCTACACCATCTCATCTGCCACAGATACTGTATCAGGAGGACAGCGCGTTTGTTTGAGACACTTTTCACTTCAACAGGAGAATTAGCTTTTCTGAGGTGAGTCTTACAATTATAAAATAAATAAATACAGGAGAATTAGCTTTTCTGAGGTGAGTCTTACAATTTATAGTAAATAAATAGGACAATAGAACAAAAGTCTTGAACTCTGTAAAGACGCTAAACCACTGATCTATAAAAGAGAACTGGATTGCTCATGACGTCATGAAAGTGAAGCCTCCGCGCCCCCATATTGGTAATCCCTAGTGTGCGTTAACGTTCTATTGAATTAATAGGAAACTGTATGATTTTAACGAGAACACATTGCCTAATGAGACACCGGTTTTAAATCTGATGCCTACCTCCACGGAAATAGGATGTCTCCGGTCTTGGTTAAAAGCAGGTGGCAGTAATGCATAATATTAGATGCAGTAATGTTACGGAATGTCCTTCGATTAAGCTGCGCCATGCACAGGTACGGAGTGCATTGCTTTATATATACTGTGGTAACTTTGTTTTTTTGAAAACTAATACACTTTTATTAAATTAATTTAGGATAACATTAATTTCAATAAGAAATGTGCTTTACAAATAAAAGAAAGAGAGCCGTGGTCAATGTAAAAAAAATAAAGTTTATTTTTATTGAATTAATGTAGGTGAGGATTACTGGCAGTTGGAAATGATATGTATCTTATTGATTTTTGTGCAGAACAAGCTTGGCCAGAGTTTTGCGGAGCCTTTTACAGTGAGATGCAGATGATGTTTCCTTTGCAAGGAAGTGGAGCCTGATATTGGTGTAGCTGTCTGCAATGTACTTAATGAGAATGAATACATGGTTGTTGTATGGTTCCAGGTTGAACATGTGTGCCTCAAGTTCCTTGAACGTAGAGCCACCTTGGAGTTCCAGAACCTGTGTGGATAGCCTGGCTTTAAATTTGCTGTCCAATTCTGGGATTTGCCTGGTGAGTAAGTGCTGTTGAATGCACCTCTCTGCTGTTTTGCAGACTTGAAGGACACTGTCTAATGCCCACAACTTAACCAACCACAAACCCATCTAACAAACAAACAACGGCAACACTTAACATGTATGTTTCTGTGTATGTAACCAACCACAGCCTCTTTGAACATGGACAGACTGGGAAGGTTTGGGATGTATGTTTTTGTGTTCTCTTCTTTTTCAGGTTGTGTGTCGCTTTTCAGAAATGGCAACATATCAGAAGGTGTTGCCTCTGGTACCACTGTGCTGTCCAGTGAGGAGCAGTTTTCAATGGTTTTGATGGCATGTCTCGCTACAATTCTTTTGAATGCTGACTTAAACTGCCTTGCTGTGGGATTGTTGTTACATCCATTAGCTGAGCGAATGGCAGCAAAAAACAGCTCAAGGTGGTCTTGGCTAAATTTGTAGGTCAGCAAGTACTGTAACTGTGATGTTGGTGGTCCCACATATGTCTCATATAATTGTTTGAAACTTTTTATTGCCACCAGGAAGCCGACAAAGGCAGTTTTCTTGCCTGTTACCACAAGGGGTCGTCCATTAATTCCTGGCTCCTTCAATCCAATTATATAATTGTAAGCTTCCATTAAGAAGGCCATGCTGGTTCTCTCATTAGCTTGTCTGAGTGGACTTTTAAATTCCTTGCCAATAGGATTTCTGGAGTTCATCATATCAAAAAGCCGGTCAAAAATCTCCAGGAATTTGCATGTTGGCTCACAGCCAGCAAACTGGGGAAGCTGCAGGTGTCGCTCACAGAACCTGAGAGCATCTGCCACACTGGCACTAATGGTCTGCGCAGCAAGGTTTACCTTCATTTTTTGACTTTGCCAATCTATATGAGCTGATCTAAGTTTGTTTCCTAGATCTTTTTGCAGACTATGTAAAGATTTGATATATTCCCATTTTATGCTGTTTCCACAGGGATCTACAATGATACCACAGGACCCCAAGGTGTTGTGTACCAGCTTCAGCATATGGCAGACATCCAAGATGACATGAATCATTTGATGGCTGTTTGATGGATCTGGGAAACTGGGGTTGAGTGTTGTGGGTTGCAAGTCTGCTCCAAGGTCCTTAAGCATAGAAAAATGTGTTGATGGACCATCACACGTAAGGGACACCACCTTCACATCCACATAAGACAGTTTGAGAATGCATTGCCGCACCAGAGTAGCCCTTTCTGAACCAGTCATTCTGTGAGTAAGAAAATATGCCACTGGATCTTTCCAGTGTTCGTGAATGCAGACAGCCATCAATACCAGTACCTCTGTAGCTATTGGTATGTTTTCACTGTCTATTTTTGTGCCAATATCTACATAGCCAAGCATTTTCTGCCCATCCCACGCGATGTGCTTCATAATTGCCATCTCATCAATCATTAGGGCACAGAGTGTCTCCTGTCCCTTGGCCTGTGCTGCAGCAGCTTTAATTTGGAGAGAGGCTAGTACCTCTTCACTGAATCCGGGATCTCCTCCATTGCTGCTGTACCATCTCCTTATTGTAGATGGGTGAGGCAACCCTAAGTCAAAGGTCTCCCTGACAAAATTGTAGGCCTTGGCTGAATAAAATTGCAGAGTTAGTGCAAATGATTTGATGGCTGGGTGGTATTTTGTGTGATTACTTTTCTGTCTCTTTAGCATTTCTGATGGCACATCGGGACAGTTTTCCAGCATGAATGCTCCATTCTCCATTAAGAACTGGGATACCTTGAGGGACTGAATGATACCCTGAAGGTTTACATTTTTTTTGTATGGTTCTCCTGTACTTTTGCTGGTAGTGTCTAGATTTCTTTTTTAAGTCTTTAATTTTTTGGATTGCTTTAAGCAGTTTTGTGGTGAGGGTCTTTGGACTACCAAAGCAGTAGCTGTGCTCATGTTCTATTGGAGCCTGAGGACGACCTTCTATTGGGTTGTCAGAATTGTCCTCACTGCACTGAACTGACTCTGTTTCCCTTAATGCAGGTGGCTTTCTGTGGATCTGTTCCTGAAAAACAAGTTTTTTTGTTTTTTTATTTATGTGTTGGAAGTTTATATTCTTTTTCTCCGTTATACACTGCTCTTACACTCACCATATATGTCTTAATTAAGGTGAATGGGGAAAAAAAAAGATAATCCTACTCCTAAAGCTACCTTCTTAGAGTTCCAGCCAAAAGGCCTAACTGGGTTTGCCATCTAGGTAAGTAATTGACACACAGTAGACAATGAAGGCTTTATAGTGCTAAGAGGTAGTTTACTTTTTTATTTTAGACCTATATAACTGACTTTCATCTGCAGAACACAAAAGACAAAATGCTGGTCTTTTCCATTCACAGGATTGATATTGGATTTCAAGCTTCAAATCAGATGACCAGTTGTAAGACTCCTCCTGTAATGACTCTCCAAGCCACTAGGGAGCGCTGTCTGCTACTACGTGCAATTACTCTCCCAACCATTGGTGGGCACCTCCTGCACCTTAATGAGAGAACTCTCCAGGCCACTAGGTGGCACTAACGGCCATGAACTCTTTAATTAAGACTGCTAATTAAGTTAATGTGTTCCACCTGTACTTTTACCTATTTAAGTTTGGCAGTTTCATTGTGCTGTGTTCAGTCTTGAGCCTACCCAGTACGTATTACCTGTGTTGTAGACCTGTTAAGTTTCATTTTCCAGTTGCCTATTGGACTACCTTCTGTTTTGTGCTGTAAAGCTGTAATGGATATTTTGTTTATATTTTACTACTGAGACCAAGTAAAGACTGCCTGCCTTTGAGTTACCTGAGCCTCTGAGTTTGCTGTTACTTCTGCACATGGGGTCTTCTAAGAAACTGTTCTTCCCAGTAGACCAGAGGTAGAGAACTAGCTTTCCCTGACTGGGAGACCCGGGTTCGAGACCCACCTCAGACACCTCATGCCAGTCCATCGGGACAGCAAGACTGAACCATGGAAGTAGACCCAGCAGAAGAACAGACTCCTCCCTCCAATGTGGAACGGATACTATCTGAGCTCTCTAGCCAAGCTGCGGCCATTCATAAGCATAAACAAATCCTGACTGAGATTCTGCAGCATCTGAGACTTCAATCTATATCTCAAGCCTCTACAGACCCACAAAAACCCAGTCCCATACCTCAAATTGCTCCAGTTCTGCCAGCCCAGTCCCAAGGTACTGCTCCACCACCTGGTCCCCTGCTCGAGCCTAGACTTCCAGTCCCTGAGAGGTATGATGGGAACCCAGAGAGGTGTTGAGGATTCATTACACAGTGTACCCTTGCTTTCCAACTGCAGCCTAACAGTTCCCTACAGAGAGCAGCAGAGTGGCTTATATGACAACCTTTCTTGTGGGAAAGGCACTGGATTGGGCCTACAGCTCTCTGGGAGAGGAGGTCTCCTCTCACGTCCAACAGTGATCTCTTCATAGCGGAGATGAGGAAGGTCTTCCACCACCCTGTTAGTGGAGCAGAGGTTGATCATCGACTTCAACTTGCACAAGGAACCCACAGTGTTGCAGAGTTTGCTATCGAGTTCCGCACCCTGGCTGCAGAAAGTGAGTGGGATCAGCGAGCCCTGAAAGCTGCATTCCATCGTGCTCTATCACGTGAGTTAAAGGATGAGCTGGCCTACAGAGACCCAGCCCCTGATTACACGTCTCTAATTGATGTTGCCATCAGACTGGACAACCGCATTCGAGATCGTCAAAATGAACGTTGTCATGAGACTCGACTACCCGGGATCCACACCTCCCCTGGTTTTGTGGAACCTTCCTCACTGATTGGGTGTCCTGAGGAGCCAATGCAGCTGGGAAGAACCCGGTTATCACAGGCTGAGAGGGAGAGATGAATGAGAGATAAGTGTTGCCTGTACTGTGGTGAGTCCGGTCACTTCTGGGCCAATTGTCCTGAACTGGCGGGAAAAAGGCAGCTCTCGCCCAAGAAGAGGGGGGCCTGGGATGAGAGTAATTACTTACCCCCGACCAGCAGCTTCGGGCCTTTTGATTGATGTCTCAATTTCCTGGGGCAATGAAACGTCACGAGCTCATGGCTTTCATAGACTCTGGTGCTGCAGGAAATTTCATGGATTCTGCATTGGCGACACAGTTAAAGATTCAGCCCATCACTCTCCATGATCCTTTAACTGTTACCGCATTGGATGGAAGGCCCCCTAGGTTCTGGCCAGGTAAGCCAGTGCACCACATTCCTCCATTTTCAAGTAGGTTCTCATAGAGAAGAGATACAGTTTTGTTTAATTAATTCTCCCGAGTTCCCTTTGATCCTTGGCTAGTTCTGCATAATCCAAGAATTTGATGGTCTTCCAACCAGATAAGTGAGTGGGGGCCTAACTGCTGTGTGTCTGGCTTGTCTCTCTGCCATTCTCTTGAGCCACAGGCAAACCTTCCCATCCAAAGAGAGCCTGACTATATCTGGACTGAGACAAGTGGCTTCCACAGATCTCTCTCTACCTCTCCCGAGTTATCCCGTGTCCCCCAAGAGTATGCAGAGTATGCAGAGTATGCAAGGAACGTGCTGCCTCTCTTCCTCCCCAAAGACCTTATGATTGTGCCATTGAACTGCATCCTGGCACTTGTCCACCTTGAGGGAGGGCTATTCTCCCTGTTTGCCCCAGAAAGAGCCGCTATGGAGGAATATATCAACAAGGCTGTTGACAGTGGAGTCATCCCGCCCTTCAACCTCACCGGCAGTTGCTGGGTTTTTCTTTGTGGGAAAGAAGGATGGCAGTCTCCGTCCATGTATTGACTACCGGGGTTTAAATCGTATCACTGTAAAGAACCGTTACCCACTGCCATCGATTGACCTCCGCCTTTGAACTTCTACAAGGGTGCCACAATATTCACCCAAACTGGATCTTAGGAATGCCTACCACCTGGTCAGGATCCGTGCGGGGATGAGTGGACGACGGCGTTCCAACACCCCAAGATTCAAGATTCAAGAGATTCAAGATTTTTATTTGTTACATACACAATTATACAATAAAAATATAACCAGCAGTGAAATGTGAGTCAGGTCCGCTCCATGGACAGTGCAATTATTAAAGAATACAACACAGATGAAAATATAAATAAATATAGCTATGAAAGAATGAAATAAAAGTAAACAATAAAAATATAAGAATAAAATATAAACAATATAAAAAGATGTATACTGTAGAATTAAATAGAGAATGGAAAATAATGTGCATGAAAGTACACTGTAGTCTTAAATATTAAGATACACAGGGATGTACAAGAGGCAACATGCATATGGCATTATATTGTAGTCTTAAATATAAGATACAAAGGAATGTACAAGAGGCAAATGTGCAAACAGGTTGACACTTTCAGTTTGTCAGTGTGAGGTAGTGAATGATAAATATCTTACTGTGAATATTAAGTGGAGAACATGAAGATGTTAAGAGGCTGGTTTTGAGTTTAGGAGCCTGATGGCCTGGGGGAAGAAACTCCTCCTAAGTCTCTCAGTTTTTTTGCCATCAGGCTACGGGAAGCACTTACCAGATGGCAGCAAAGTGACAAGATGGTTACTGGGGTGGATGGAGTCCTTGATTATTTTTAACAGCTCTGCTTTTGCAGCGTTTGAGGTAGATGTCCTGCAGAGAGGGGAGAGCAGACCCTGAGATGCGCTCAGCTAAGCGCACAATCTCTGCAGGGCTTTGCAGTCATGACTGGAGCTGTTCCCATACCACACTGAGATACACTGACTCAATACACTTTCTATGGCCCCTGAATAAAAAGTTTTCAGGATTGCAGGTGAACCCTGAATTTTTCTCAGCTGTCTCAGATGGTACAGTCTTTTGCCTGGCTTTATTAACCTGTGTTTGAATGTGGCAAGAGGTTTCAGTGGGGAAATAGAAGTGGCAGTAAGGAAGGCTCAACGACAACAGCCTGACCCCGTTAATGGCCCCCCAGGCCGCCTTTTTGTTCCTAATGTTGTACCCTCTTGATGTGTTGCAGTGGGGACATGCATCTCTTCTTTCGGGTCACCCCCCTGGAGTTGCAAGAACTTTGAAGTGCATCCAGACACGGTTTTGGTGGCCCAGTATGCAGGTGGATGTCCGAAAGTTTGTGTCTGGCTGTTCTGTATGCGCCCAGAATAAAGAACCTAAAGCCCACCCTCAAGGTCTACTCCATCCTTTACCCATCCCAAGACGTCCATGGTCCCATATCTCCTTGGACTTTGTTACTGGACTTCCTAAATCACAAGGTAACACAGTCATCTTGGTGGTAGTAGGACAGATTCTCAAAAAGCATGTCATCTGATACCTCTGCCTAAGATCCCCACAGCTTGTCAGACCGCGGACCTCATGATTGCAGCATCGTCTTCAGGATCCACGGGTTTCCTCAAGCCATTGTCTCTGATT
>NC_056620.1:684905-695182 GCF_018340385.1 Cyprinus carpio
CTTCTTGAGCCTCAGTAAATGTTTTCAACTTTTGTAATAGCTGTAAGTCACCAGTTGTCGTCAACAAGTGTGAATATATTGATCTCAAAATCATACATTAAATGTTCAAAAAGGTTCAAATATGCAGAAGATGCTGGAAAACCAAAGAATTCACAGGACCTTGGAGGATTTTTCTGAAGAACAGCAGGCAGTTGAACTACTTAAGACAATCAACGGATTCAATCAACGACTATCACAAAACACAAAAAAAATCAATCGTGGATCATCCAAGTAACGTATTACAGAGTATTATGATTCAAGGGTATGAAAACTTTTGAATGGAGTCATTTTTATGAATTAAGTTATTTTTGTCTTGTAGAGTATATATAAACATTCGTCATGCGTGAAATAGCTTAATTAGGACAGTACTAAATTAAAAAATATATATAATAATAATAATCACATGCAATTTTCTATGATCCCTCTTGGTTTTTTGCATGTCTCCTGCAAGAGGTACATGAACTTATGAGCAAAACTGGATCTACCTTTTGTAGCATCCCCTTATGGCTTTTGAAACACATCTAATGATTCCTAAAATACCGCTCATTTTTGGCACCTCACTCACTTTTTAAAACCTTGGTGTCATCATGAAACCAAAATTGCAATCCACTCTCTTTTCATAGTTGATCTACACACGCCAAACAAAAAAGGAATAAAAACTGTCTATACCTCGGGCCGAATATCATCGGCCCCCTCTGCTGCGGCGTATGAGTACACCAGAACAGCAGGCAGAAAGACTTCGAATCCACCCATATTCCCAACCAAAGTTCCAGTCCTTTCCCTTAAAATATCAATCTCTTCAGATCCCTGTTAAAATGAAGAACATTAAAATGTGCTTGTTTTGGATGCAAAGCAACATCTATAATTATTCTAAAACAGTTAAGAACCAGTTTGCTTACATAATTACTTAAAGATGGCTGTTTCATCGGATTATACCTCTGGTGCCATACACTCACTTAAGCTTAATCAGATCAGCTGCATCAGCTGTCCACAGGGGTGTTAAGACGCGATTCTGAGAAACAATCAAGTACTTACTTCTGAAATTATGCATTTCTATCTACAGAATAATGGAAAGGCCTATTGCATTGCACTCATTAGGAGACCTTTTGCCCATGTTCCTAAAGCCAACCTAGCTTCGTTTCGTAACTTAAAGACTTCTGTATGATGTAGAAAAAGAATCTTGAAAAAAAATCATCAAATAATTAGTGGTTTATTATTCTAGTATCATATTTTGAATGCAGCAAACTATCTAGCAATGCAACATTTTGCTGGTCACTTTTGCACCCACTCATATTTTATTAAAATGTATTCATATTTAAAGCAAAACCTCACTCCAGACTTTTTATGACCTCGCTTATAAACTCCCAAGGTAAGATTTGAGATCGCCAACCAGACACACCCTAAATAATATGCATACATTTATATAAATAAAAACAACATGTGTCAGGCTATTTTGTTATAGTTTCATTGGCTAAGCAACAGGCCCTATAACTTTTACAGACTACCATAATACCCCTTTAGTCAATCATATAATAAAAGTCTCTTTGGTTTTGCTTGGTACCAAACCCACATGTGGTCTTATTTTCTCACTTTTGCTTTAGTGATGTCTACAAGCCTCATTTAGCATAAAAATGACTGCCCAGCAGACCACAGGCTGCAGCCTAAGGAAAATAACAGTGTAAGCAAAAAAAGATGGTGAAGACAACATGGAAATAAACATGGCATGCGGCCGTGTACTGGATTACGAGAAAATACCCGACATTACACACAAACATGTACTTACACAGAAAAAACATTTTTGCAGTGCATCATTCATCAATGCCTAAAAATGTCATAAATCATGTTTATTAAGCTTTAATAGTTTTGTGCAAAAAGTAGTAAAAGTAAACTAAAAAGTAAAAAAGTGTAAAGTGTACAACATGGCATGTTGGGATTAGTTTTAATTGCATGTTAGAATATGTCAAACAGCCAGTCTTTCAAAACACACATTGCACAAAATGTTTGTCTACTTTATGAGGGTTTTTCTGGGGTAAAGCACGCTTGACCAAGGCGATGGCATTGTCTATGGCAAACAACACAAGGAATCACTCCCTATAGTGGAACGCTGTCCCATTAAATTATAATGAAATGTTAGAGACATTGACACTAGGTGCTGAGAACATTTGTCAGGGCATGGGAACCTATTATTTGACTGTGGCTTCGATAGCAATAACCATGATGACTCAATGGGGTACATGACAAGCAAAACTTGAGACATTCAAACACACTTCATGAGTATGTGAGGAATGCTAGTGCTAAGATTTTACTGGACTGAAGATTAATAGAGAAGAAGTCGAGATCCCGAAGTTGAGGTTTCCACTGAGTTCAGTGGGAGCTGATGAACTGCGTTCAACTGACACTCAGTAGTAGAGGTGTGATATTTATCGCCTACACTATAATAGTGTAATTGTTGTTTTAACGATGCACGAGCTGACATTATCGAGTATGTATGAGCGTGCAAAAAACAAACAAAAACACATCTTGAGACTGCGTGATGAAGCCTTTAATAATATAGTTAGAATGTCCTTTTAATTCAAGTTACTTAAAGCTAACAATATCCCTGTATGGGTTTTTGTTTTTTTACATTTATAATGCAAGAGTGCCATTTTCCTGAATATTGGCACGTGAGTGTGATCACAAATGATATACTGATATTATACAACATGAATTATTTGAGTCAATGTTTCAATGATCCCTTCATAAAGACAGAGCACGTCCAAATACTCACACTTGCGGTCTTGGCCACTTGAGAGCATGTGCACGCCACAAGAAGTAAGTGCACAAGATTATGCCAGGTCTTAAAACACAAAGCGCAGTGCCTTTAATGCACACTTACATCCACTCGAATAGTGCCCGAGCATAGACTATCCCATAATGCATCATGTTCTGGAAATAAATCATGAGACTTTTTGCTGAGATCCCATGAGAGATTGTGGAAACCTTTCCAGTGCAAGTTAAATATTAATAATAATTAGATATTACATGTAATCTGGTTGTAAAACAAAGTGTTGCACATTTTATTGGTGCAAAGATTTGCAACAGCTTTTTGTCACTTTATTAGATGTACCACAATTATGATATGGTGTTATCTGTTATAAGGACTACTGAACATTTTATTTTAAAATGCAATGTGTTCAAAATTAAAATATAGTGTTGTAAAAATGCAAGTGTTAACAGAGCTTTAAGTGTGTCCCATCAGGTAATTAAATGTTCTGCACATCCCTGTGGTCTTCATGCTCACTTGAACACTTGGACCAAATGCAGGAAATACATCAGAAGACAAGTGGTCAAGTGCGTGTATTTGGACACGCCCACAGTCACCTGCTGCTTCCTTTCTAAATAAATCAGCCATTGTGAATGAATCATTTCAATGAATGATTCAATGAATCACTCATTAAGACAGAAACTTACTGCAACCTACTGGCGGTTTTAATGTCATAATTATTTATCAGCAAAATATTAATTACTGTTATAAAAAATTCCACAAAATATTGAGATATCTTCTTTTGTCAGTATTGCACATCCCTAATCAATAGTCAAGAATCACAAAACAGATAAACAAACCACTCCCTTTTGAAGCCAGACGATACTATGTTTACTTCTACCCTTAGTATGATAGAGACGTTGACACTAGCTGTTGAGGACATTTGTCAGGGCATGAGAACATTTTGTTTGACTGTGGCTTTAATAACAACAACAAACATGATGACCCAACAAGCAAAAACACAAAGACAGTCAAAGACATTGAGTATGTGAGGAATGTCACTGCTAAATCTGCCAAATATTTGCTTTTGTGGCACAGTTGTACTGGATTGAAGAATCTCAAAAAATCTCAATTTTGAAGGCAGCCCCTCATAAATCTCTGCTAAATTGCCCATCGTTAGTATGATTAATACCAATTCCTACCCCAATATGTCAGAGACACTGACACTAAGCATTGAGGACCTTTGTCAGGGCATAGGAAATTTAGCTTGACTGTGGTTTCAATATGATGACTCCAGTGGGATACATGACAAGCAAAACATGAAACATCCAAAGACAATTCATGAGCAGGAAGGAAGATACTTCATGTGAGGAATGTTAAAGCTAAATCAGCCAAAAACATGTGTGCGCAGGACACACGCCTTAATGGATTAAGGATTACAAAAAAGAAACCAGCAAAGTTGAGGTTTCAGTGGGAGTTGAGGTACTGAGTTAAACCTTCACTCAATAGTCAAGAATCTCAAAACAGTTCTTTTTGAAGCCAGCCGTGGGAAATCTCTTGTAAATTGGCCATCGTGATCAAAAAGTTCCTATGTCCCTGGGGTCTGACTATTAAACATGTTTTGGGTCTTATCAAACACCCCTGGTTTGTACTAATGTTCAGTCTATTATTTCCAAAACTCAACAAAAACTACTATCAGATTCACATTCGAATTAGTCTGAACTCTAATTTCCCGCAAACAGCATCAGTGAGCTAAACAGTGCATCAGCAGTCGTTAACTGATTGGATAAAGAGCGTGTTTCTGTATGGATTGGATCATACTCCTTCTGAGTCCACTGACGAGTGCCCTTATCAGTCTGGACTGTGTGAGTGTGCCACAGATTGGCCGGTCCTGGTGTTAGCCTGCACCAGATGTGTTTTCATGTTGTTCACTGTGGAAGAGGCAGTTTCTACAGGATTGCTTCAATAAGACAGATGCAACATCGCTTTGACAAGGACGCATGATAGAAGTGTTATCCCAAACCCTCGCTCTGTTTATACAAACCCTGATCTCAAAAAAGTTGGGACACTGTACAAATTGTGAGTAAAAAGGAATGGAATAATTTACAAAACTCATAAACTTATATTTTTATTCACAATAGAATATAGATAATATATCAAATGTTGAAAATGAGACATTCTGAAATGTCACAGCCAAATATTGGCTCATTTTGATTTCATGAGAGCTACACATTCCAAAAAAGTTAGGACAGGTAGTAATAAGAGGCCGGAAAAGTTAAATGTACATATGAGGAACAGCTGGAGGACCAATTTGCAACTTATTAGGTCAATTGGCAACATGATTGGGTATAAAAAAGAGCCTCCTCAGAGTGGCAGTGTCTCTCAGAAGTCAAGATGGGCAGAGGATCACCACTCCCCCAATGCCGCGCGAACAATAGTGTAGCAATATCAGAAAGGAGTTTCTCAGGAGAAAAATTGCAAAGAGTTTGAAGTTATCATCATCTACAGTACATAATATCATCCAAAGATTCAGAGAGAATCTGGAACAATCTCTGTGCGTAAGGGTCAAGGTCGAAAACCATACTGGATGTCTGTGGATCTTCGGCCCTTAGACAGCACTGCATCACATACAGGAATGCTACTGTAATGGAAATCACAACATGGGCTCAGGAATACTTCCAGAAAACATTGTCGGTGAACACAACCAATCGTGGCTATTCGGGCTGTTTCCGCTAAAACTCTATAGGTCAAAAAAGAAGCCATATCTAAACATGATCCAGAAGCGCAGGCGCTTTCTGGGCCAAGGCTCATTTAAAATGGACTGTGGCAAAGTGGAAAACCTTTCTGTGGTCAGACGAATCAAAATTTGAAGTTCTTTTTGGAAAACTGGGACGCCATGTCATCCGGACTAAAGAGGACAAGGACAACCCAAGTTGTTATCAGCGCTCAGTTCAGAAGCCTGTGTGGCAGTGGTTACGTCACCTGCCGTGATTAGCCAATTGAGGGCGCTCACAGGCTATAAAAAGGTAAATTATGTGCTACCTGGGATACGTCACCTGTTGAATTGTTGCGCCGGTAACGCAAGGCTTCCGTCACTTCCGCGATCTCCGCCCCTCCTGGCGCCTAGTAAACATCAAGGTTGTAATTAGTTTGGAACGCCTGTTTCTCGATTCAGTGATTGCTGCCGTGCGGCTATGTAAACAAGCCGTGCATAGACTTTAATGACGGTAGGATGAATGCTTTGTGTATCTATTCATGACGCACATTTTATAGCAACTGAAAAGTTAAGAACGATAACTTGCTCCCCTTTCTCAGCTGTGAGACCCAAAATGCAGTCGCTGTGATTTTTTTAATTCCTCCCCTGGCCTTGGCTGTAAGAGTCCTGTCGCGTGTTATTCAAATCTCCTTTGACGATTGGTAAGGTATTTTTTTTATCTGTTCCTGTATTGGGATGGGAGAGAACCAATCTAACAGAGTCTCGTTTTGTGTATAGGTTTGGGAAGCCAGTAGCTGCTTTTCATTTGAGCCACTCTGTGTCTTTTTTACAGCTGCATTGCTGTCCTGTTTCCAGAAATTATTTTTTTATTATTTTCTTTTTTGTTCCCAAATAATACTTTTGGGTTTCTAATATTATTTTCTTGTTTTCAAATATTCTTTTTTTCTCTTTCTTGTTTTTTTTCAATATTGTTGCTTTGGTGGTTTTTCATTGATTTTGTCTACCTGCCTTAGTTGCATTCTCTGCTATTCTTTTTGATATTTGAATTGTTTTACAGCAAAGTCCTACTGCGTGGACTTCCTTTCTGTCTTCATATTCTTATATTTTGTTGAATTTGTCTGTTTCCATCTATTTGTTTATTTTTGTGGTAGGTTTATATTGTTGTTTTGTTTCTTTTTGATTATTTTGTGATTTATTTTCTGGCCACATGCTCTTCTCTCCAGCAGCTGTGTTTATTCCATATATTTAGAGATCTGTTAAATTTTGATTTTCTTTTGTATTTATTTATATATTGTATTCATTTATATATTGTATTCATTTATATTGTTACTGTGACCTCTCCAGGCGACTGTAGATTTTATATTTGCAAAAAAGTATATATATAATATTTTGTCTTGGCAGGGTCTGGGCACCAGGGCAGAGGACCAGCTTATTTTAGGTGGTGGCACCTCTGTCACAGTGTGCAGTGATTTTCACAGTGTGTTGTGGTGTGTCTCCAAGTGTGTGTGTGTGTGTGTGTGTGTGTGTGCACACCGTGATTCACTTATAGGTGGTGTGTGTCTGGTCAGTCTCTGTCCTGTGGTAAGCTCCAGCCCCTTTGCCTTTTGGCATTGTATCAAATTTCTCTCTTGGTGGCCCATTGGGCTGAATAACCAAATGTTCCATTGCCTATTTTATAGTGGTTTTAACTGTCAATAAAAAAGATTATTTTTATATGGTTACCTCTGTCTCTGACTCGTATATAATTGGTGATAATACGAACCTGTGTTTGCCCTTTTAAAAGGTGGGTTGATTAAAATCTTTGGGTGAAATTCCCATAGTGGGCGTAGTCTGGTTATATTTATCATTGTAAGTCACTCCCCCGTGGACGTAACATTTTTCAGTCTCCACCGACCCCTGGGATACGACACACCCTACGCCCGCAAGTATTACGCACACTTCCCCACATGAACAGAGAGTTTCTCAGCACTTACCTGATGACAATATTGCAATGCACTAGACACATCAGGCAGTTGTGTAACCACAGGTAAATCAAAGAGAGCGCTGCCATGTTGCCCAAAAAGCTCCTGATAACACCGGGCTAAGGATGTTCATCCCTCAACACCCCAGGAACATCCAAACTCATGCCACCAGGAGGATCCCAACAACAAGAACACCACACCCGATGACCAACCAAGCCACAAAATTCCACATCTAGCCCAAATATCCAACATATGGAATGCGCTAAGCCCATTAGCGGCCTCGAAGCTGTAACCATTGACAATTTTGAAGGCGATCCTGACCCCACGGTTCAAATGTTACGGAAACAGCTTTCGGTAATTGTTGTCACCATCGAACCTGTATCCACCAAGGCGGTAATCAAACACCCCCCCCATAAGGGGCAATCACATGTGGACAAGATGAAATCAAAATTAGAAACTGAACGATGTGTGGCCATTTTGAGTCAATTTTCCCACCCAGGCTGTGACTCCGCGACCTGGTGGGAACTAGTTTTCTGACGGTCTGGGGGAACGAGGACGCCTATTCTCAGCTGTGGAGAGGCCAGCAGTAGGCTGGGGAGAGGGCGGAACCTTCCGTTCCCCATCACAATCACGAGCAGTTGGGCTGAGACTGTGGCACAAGTCCTGGTTGAGGAGTGGTTTTACAAGTTTGGTGTCCCAGGCCGCCTTCATTCAGACCAGGGGCTGTAACTTTGAATCTGCGCGCCATTCGCCAGCTTTATGAAGCTTTATCAGGTAAGGAAATCTCGCACCACCCTCGTACACCCAGCCGGTAATGGACAATGTGAGCGATTTAATCGCACGTTGTTTAATTTGTTGCGAACATTGCCTGACTCTCGTAAAAGAGACTGGGTGGCCTGTTTGTCTCAAGTTATCTTTGTTACAACACCACTCCTAACCAAGTGACTGGAGAGTCTCCATATTACCTAATGTTTGGTCAAGAACCCCAGTTGCCGATAGACTTTTTTGCTAGGTAGGGTGCCCTGAACCCGCTGCAGGAAGTGTACACAGTTGGGTAGTGGAACATCGTAGGCGATTGCAGGTTGCCTTTGAGGGGGCACGGGAACGGCTGAAGGCTGCAGCAGATCGTCGGAAGAGGCAGCATGACCAGCATGTACGTGATCTACCCTTGGCTGAAGGTCAGTTAGTCTACCTGAGAGATAAGGTAGTAGGTGGGGTCGCTTATAAGATCCAGGACTTATGGAGTTCAGTGATCTATCAGGTGGTCCGCCCTCCGGAAGAGGGAGGTGTAGCTTATAGCATTGCAACCGGTTACAGATCTGAGCAAGATAAGGAGAGTGCATCGCTCTCTGCTGGAAGGCTTGTGTGCAGCGAGAGGTTTTGCCTGTCGAGCAATGCATTGGCAGTGTAGAGAACCAAGAGGATGCTCAGGAGTATGAAGAGGTAGATGATGCTGATTTGGTGGATGTTATGCCTGAGACTCCCAAACTATTCAAGAAACGGAGCCTCGAGATGTTGGGCGCTTGGTACAGCCGGGATCCAAGAGGAGTTGTCATCAGCAGGTATTCCTCCTGTAAGTGCTGGGTCCCAGTAGAATCAGAAGGTTCTCAGAATGAGGTGGTGGTAGTACCTAGGGCGCTCTGGGTCAACTGGGGCAGGGCAGCATTCAAATCCTCATCATCTTCCTCAAGCTGTAAGAGAAGAGAGAAATAGTGCATATGCTAGTTCGAGACGATCTCCAACTCTATTTCAGCTTTGTTTAGGCCTTGAGTTGATGCGTTAAGGGTTTTCCATTTTCTTTTTTTAGTCCATCGTCGGGCTACCGATGCAAAAATGGAGGGGTAGATGTGGCAGGTTACGTCTACCTGTCCGCGGATTAGCCAATTGAGGGCGCCACAGGCTATAAAAAAGGTAAATTATGTGCTACCTGGGATACGGCCACCTGTTGAATTGTTGCGCCGGTAACGTTGCTCCCGTCCACTCAAGACTTCCGCCCCTCCTGGCGCCAGTAAACATCAAGGTTGTAATTAGTTTGGAATGTCTGTTTCGATTCAGTGATTGCTGCCGCATGGCTATGTAAACAAGCCGTATGTAGACTTTAATGACGGTAGGATGAATGCTTTGTGTATCTATTCATGACGCATTATTTTATAGCAACTGAAAAGTTAAGAACGATAACTTGCTCACTTTCTCAGCTGTGAGACCCAATGCAGTCAGCTGTGGATTTTGTTAATTCCCTACCCTGGCCTTGGCTGTAAGAGTCCTGTCGCAGGTGTTATTCAAATCTCCTTGACGATTGGTAAGGTATTTTTTTTATCTGTTCCTGTATTGGGATGGGAGAGAACCAATCTAACAGAGTCCCGCTTTGTGTATAGGTTTGTGGTAGCTTTCAGTAGCTGCTTTTCATTTGAGCCACTGTGCAGGTTCTTTTATTGTGCTGCATTTCGTTGTCCTGTTTCCAGAAATTATTTTTTTATTATTTTCTTTTTGTTCCCAAATAATACTTTGGGTTTCTAATATTATTTTCTTTATTTTCAACATATCTTTTTTTTTCTCTTCTTGTTTTTTTTTCAATATTGTTGCTTGGTGGTTTTTCATTGATTTTGCCTACCCGCCTTAGTTGCATTCTCTGCTATTCTTTTTGATATTTGAATTGTTTTACAGCAAAGTCCCACTATATGACGTGACTTCTGTCTTCATATTCTTATATTTTGTTGAATTTGTCTGTTTCCATCTATTTGTTTATTTTTTGTGGTAGGTTTATATTATTGTTTTGTTTCTTTTTTGATTATTTTTGTGATTTATTTTCTGGCCACAT